>NC_057711.1:74427688-74468785 GCF_004010195.1 Chiloscyllium plagiosum | reverse complement strand
ATGGAAGGAATGTCTTACGAGGAAAGACTGAGGGCCTTGAGGATGTTCTTGTTAGAGAGAAGAAGGTTGAGAGGTGACTTAATAGAGACATACAAGATAATCAGAGGGTTAGATAGGGTGGACAGGGAGAGCCTTTTTCCAAGTATGGGGACGGCAAACGCGAGGGGACACAACTTTAAAGTGAGGGGAGATAGGTATAAGACAGATGTCAGAGGTAGTTTCTTTACTCAGAGAGTAGTAAGGGTATGGAATGCTTTGCCTGTATCGGTAGTAGATTCGCCAAGTTAAGTGCATTTAAGTCATCATTGGACAGGCAAATGGATGTATATGGAATAGTGTAGGTGGGATGGGCTTCAGATTAGTATGACAGGGCGGCGCAACTTCGAGGGCCGAAGGGCCTGTATTGCGCTGTAATGTTCTATGTTCTATGTAAATGCACTGTTAACATTGTTTACTGATGGAGTCATAGAGTCACTACAGCATAGAAACAGACCCATCAGCCTTACTCGTCTATGCCAACCAGATATCCCAAACTTAACTAGTCCCATTTGCCTGTGTTTGGTCCATATCCCTCTATACCTTTCCAATCCATGTACTTGTCCAAATGTCTTTCAAATGTTGTATTGTACTCACCTCTTCCATTTCCTCTGGCAGCTCACTCCAAGTGTGAAAACATTGCCCCTTATTCTTGTTTAAATGTTTCCCCTCTCACCTTACACCTATGCCCTCTAGTTTTGGAGTCGCCAACCTATGAAAAAAATTGTTAGCTAACCACTTTATCTATGCCCTTCATGATTTTATAGACTTCTGTAAGGTCACCCCAGTTGCAACAGCTTCACAAAGCAGGCATTGCTCCATGGAACAGCACCTAACACATGAAAATACAAGTTCTAAATAACCTGTACTTCCACCAGCATCATCTACTGTATCCATTGCATCCAATGTGGTCTCCTCTACGTTGGGGAGCTAGGATGCCTTCTTGCAGAACATCTCTGGGACACCCACACTAACCAACCCCACTGCCCTGTGGCTGAATACTTCAACTCCCCTCCCCTCCCCAAAACACTCTCGACTCTGATCTCCAGCATCTGCAGCGCATCTCCACCACTTCTCGCACCGCCCCCCCTCCCCGAAACGTCAATTTTACTGCTCCTCAGATGCTGCCGGAACTGCTGTGCTTTTCCAGCACCACTCTAATCTAGACTCTGGTTTCCAGCATCTGCAGTCATTGTTTTTACCTATTTACCCATAGATTTATCCTCCCGTAACTGCTAATATAATTCCAACGACTCAGCTATCACTTCAACTTAACCCTAGTAGCCTCACGTCCCAATCCCCTAATAACCACCACTAGATCCCTTTCTGTCCTGCTACTGCTAACCTAACTTTTTATCAGCACCCAGCACTACTATTATCTGTAAAAAAATAAATTCCTGACGAGTTGATGTTTATCCTAGATTGTTGAAAGAGACAAGTGCAGTGCTTGTGACATATCATTATGGGGAAGTCCATGGTTATTAGGGAATGTTTCGGAACAGGCTAATGAATATCAATTGTCAAAAACTGTGATGGAACAGAAACAAGCAATCACAGTATTATTAGTCTTACATGAATATCGTAAAAGACAGTGGAATTAATTAACGTATGTAAATATCTGTACTGCAGTGGAAAGAAGATTAGATTTCAAAACAAATCAATTAAGTTGGCCCAAGTGGCCTACCTCAGCCACAAGATCTTGTGTTCTTAAAATCTGGAAATTTCACTTTTTGTTTTTTTACTCAGTCACAGGATAACAAACCTCTGCATAACAGGGCATTACCGTGAATGTTCACAAGAACTCTTCAACCATATCAAATAAGACTTCATTCACACAGCATTGAAATACATTTTCAAAAGGATACTTTTTAAGGCCAATGACATTGATGGGCAAGTGAAATTGCCTGAATTGTGCATTGATTCAATTAATCAGTTAATCATTGGCAGTATGGAAAACATTATAATTCCTTTTGTTCAGAACAGTAACAATTTAATGAGTAAAAAAAGTCAAACCCAATGTCAGGCAAAGTAAATGAAGTGTACACCATAAACTCAGCACCTGCTCATTTCTATATTAAGGCTAGTAATCCAGCTGTGTTTCCATATGGTACCTAGTATATCCTTAAGCTATCTTTATATTGCTTATTATTTTCTGTTTTCTGTATTTATTTCAACTCACACACATTTTTTCCTTCAAAGTTTTAAGTACTTTCCTGACCTGTTAATGACCATGTCGAACAAGGGAGAATCTGGACAATTGCCCTTTGATGTTCAATGGTATTGCCATCAGTGAATCCCACATTATCAACATCCTGGGGCCGGAACTGGATTAGACCTTTCATACCAATGCTGCGGCTACAAGAGTAGTTCAAAGCTAAAGATCTTGCAGCAACTGTCGTATATCTTGAGTCTCCCAAGTTTATTCACTGTTGAAAACGCACATTTTTTTATTATTCATTTACAAATGAGGATATCACTAGTTAGTGCCACATTGGCCCATCCCAGAGGGCAGTTGAGAGTCACTGGTAGGCCAGACCAGGCAACGAAGACAGTTTCCTTCCCCAAAGGACTTTTGTGATGAGTTTTCCAACAATCAACAATGGATTCATGGTCATTAAACTCTTAATTCCAGATGTTTATTGAATTGGAATTTCACCATCTGCTTTGGTAGGATTCAAACCTGCATGCCCAGGGCATTACCTACGTCTCTGGATTCACAGTCCAGTGATAATATCACCAGGCCATTGCTTCACTCAAGAATGAAGAGTGTGATGGAATGCTTCCTACTTCCCTGGATGGGGGCTGTTTCAATTGCACTGAAGAGGCTCGACACAATCCAAGACAAAGCAATCTGTATGATTGGCAATTCATCCACCACTTTAAATACCTGCTCCTTTCTCCACTGACAACATTGGCAACAGTGCACATCATCTACAAGATGCACTGCAGTAACTAGGTTAAAAATCACACAATACCAGGTTATAGTCCAACAGGTTTATTTGGAAGTACAAGCTTTCAGAGTGCTGCTCCTTCATCAGGGAGCGTGTGGGGCAGGATCATAGGACACAGAATTTATAGTAAAACTCAGAGGGTCATAAAACTGATGCGATGTATTGAACAAACCTAGTTTGTCGTTATTCATTAATCACTTAGAATGGGGTTTCAGGTTTTGATTGATTAATATGTAAATCCTGGAACTTCTTCCAAGTCACATTCCTGAGATAACATAAGGTTTTAAATTAAAAAAGGTGACATCTCAGCTCAGACAATGCATTAATGGTGTGAGATTAGAGTCTATCTGTATTCCAATCTTGAGTCAGACTGGTTCTATTTTCAAAGTAGGAATTTATAAAATGTCACATGGACTGACTGCTGAGAGATTGTGTGCTTTTTGAACAAAATAGAAGCTATCTGCATATGCAAATCTGCAAATGCAAATTCACCCCACAGACTTATATCTTTGTGTGTGTGTGTGCATGCATGTGAGGGAGAGAGAGGAGCAGCATTCTGAAAGCTTGTACTTCCAAATAAGCCTGTTGGACTATAACCTGGTTATTTTTAACTTTGTCCACCTCAGTCCAACGCCGGCACCTGTACATCACGCAGTAACTAGGCATGGCTCCTCCAAACACCTTCTAAATATGTGACATTTACTGTCTAAAAGGATAAGTGCCACAGACACTTGGGAACACCATCACCTGCAAGTTCCTCTCCAAGCCACTCATTACTGTGACTTTTCACTAAATCATCATGTTATTGTTCCTTTCCTGGAATGCTTTTCCTATCAGAACTGTGGTTTACCAAAGACCTCAAGGATGGCAGAGGTTCAAACAGGCATTTCAGCACCCCCTTGGATGATGGAGCCAATCATCTTGAATTGTAAATATACTGCAGCACGTGCTTACATCCTAATTTATGAAGTTCTGATCTACAAATGCTCATACTTGAGAATAAGATCCCATAGAAGAATGTATTCATCTTAATGTTGATGACCTAACGTGTGACCATTTCCTTGTGCTTTAATATATTGTGTTTTGTTTAACTTGCATATAAATACACTGACAGACGTACTCAAGAATGGAACCTGTTCTCAACCTGGGTATCGCCTATATATGCAGAGATGTTTTTCCTTGGTGATGTGGAGCTGGAAGGACAACTTTTCAGTACTCACACAGCTTTTGCTATCTCCCGCCATGACTTTGCAACATGGCTGTTGATGCATCATTGGAATAAGGTGCAATGTAAAAGCACCATGTACAGACATTCCATGGTCCTTCTCAGATTGCTTCAGATCACTATCTCTTTGGAGGAGATGTGAATGCTGACTACTCACATTAGTCAGAATCTGTTTTGTTTAGTCTGCTGCCCCTCAAGGTCATTACAAGCGTGACTGATAGATTCGGCCATACCAGGGATTATCATCACTGTTGATATGACAGAATAAAGGCACAAAAAGATTGAAGAGTAATAGATACATCAGCAAGCTCCAGCAGCCACCAAACCAGCTCCACCTAATGAGGTCACAGCTGAAGATCCCTCAAAATACACTGGAGGACAGGAGCCCAGAGACACTCATCCATGATGCTATTTCTTCCAGTGAGTGAGGTACAGCATCAGAACAGAGAGAAGATGTTTTGGGACACTGTCACTCAACTACACGATCTACTGGAGTAGATCAGCAACATGAAGGAAAATGTTGCCATCTTACCCTGGTGGTTGTCAAGGTGACAGCTGAGTTGAACTTTAATGCAACTGGTCGCTGAGGAACTGTGTGGGATTGCCCAATCATCTGCCCACAATTGCATTAAAACTGTGACTAATGCCATTTGATCCAGATCTTGCTTACCCATGATGTGGTCAATACTGCAGCCTGGGCAGTAGGATTCAACAATAGACAACACACTCCCAGGTTCATGGAGCTTTAGACTGAATACACATTGTACTGAGAGGGCCATATCATAATGTAGTTAAGTTCATCATTGGAGAAAAGTAGAATTCCATCAGCATGAAAGGCATCCATAATCATCAGTACCACATCTTGGATGGCTGCACCAGTTACCTGGGGAAATCCCATGATTCCTATATCCTTGAGGCGTCTCACGTTCTTAATTTATTTTTATAAGGGATAGCATTACAGCTGTAATTAGGGAGGATATTCCTGGGAATATATCCAGGGAATTTATTTGCATGGAACTGAGAAATAAGAAATGGATTATCACCTTATTGGGATTGTACTATACACCTCCTAATAGTCAGTGGGAAATTGAGAAACATATTTGTAAGGAGATTTTAGCTTTCTGTAAGAATAATAACGTGGTTATGATAGGGGATTTTAACTTTCCAAACATACACTGGGACTGCCATAGAGTAAAGGGTTTAGATGGAGAGGAATTTGTTAAGTGTGTACAATACAATTTTCTGGTTCAGTATGTGGATGTACGTACTAGAGAAGGAGCAAAACTTGACCTACTCTTGGGAAATAAGGCAGGGCAGGTGACTGATGTGTCAGTGAGGGAGCACTTTGGGGCCAGCGACCATAATTCTATTAGTTTTAAAATAGTGATGGAAAAGGATAGACCAGATCTAGAAGTTGATGTTCTAAATTGGAGGAAGGCTTATTAAGACGGTATTAGACATAAGCTTTCAAAAGCTGAGCGGGTGCAGATGTTCACAGGAAGCCTTCAAAAATGAGATAACAAGAACCCAGAGGCAGTATATTCCTGTTAGGGTGAAATGAAAGGCTGGTAGGTGTAGGGAATGCTTGATAAATTGATAAATTGAAGTTTTGGCTAAGAAAAAGAAGGAAGCATATGTCAGGTATAGACAGGAGAGATTGAGTGAATCCTTGGGTGTATAAAAGCAGTAGAAGTATACTTAAGAGGGAAATCTGGAGGGCAAAAAGGGGACATGAGATAGCTTTGGCAAATAGAGTTAAGGAGAATCCAAAGGGTTTTTACAAATACATTAAGGACAAAAGGGTAACTAGGGAGAGAATAGGGCCCCTCAAAGATCAGCAAGGCAGCCAGTGTGTGGAACTGCAGGAGAAGGGGGAGATACTAAACGATTATTTTGCATCAGTGTTAATTGTGGGGAAGAACATGGAGGTTATAGAAAGTGGGGATATAGATGGTGACATCTTGAAAAATGTCCATATTACAGAGAAGGAGGTGCTGGATGTCTTGAAACACATGAAAGTGGATACATCCCCAGGAACTGATCAGGTGTACCCTAGAACTCTGTGGGAAGCTAGGGAAATGATTGCTGGGCCCTTTGCTGAGGTATTTGTATCACCGATAATCATAGGTGAGATGCCGGAAGACTGGAAGTTGGCTAACGTGGCGCCATCATTTAAGAAAGGTGGTAAGGAAAAGCAGGGAACTATAGACCGGTGAGCCTGACATTGGTGGTGGGCAAGTTGTTGGAGGGAATCCTGAGCGACAGGATGTACATGTATTTGGAAAGGCAAGAACTGATTAGGGATAGTCAGCATGGCTTTGTGCATGGGAAATCATGTCTCACAAACTCAACTGAGTTTTTTGAAGAAGTAAAGAGGATTGATGAGGGCAGAGTGGTGGACGTGATCTATGTGGACTTCAGAGAGGTGTTCAACAAGGTTCCTCAGAGTACAATGGGATCTTGATCAGATGGGCAAATAGGCTGAAGAGTGACAGATGGAGTTTAATTTAGATAAATGTGAAGTGTCGCATTTAAGAAAAACAAATCAGAGCATCACTTATACACTTAATGGTAAAGTCCTCGGGAGTGTTGCTGAACAAAAAGAAAAAGAGACCTTTATTGCAGGTTCATAGTTCCTTAAAAGTAGAGTCCCAGATAGATAGGATACTGAAGAAGGCATTTCATATGCTTTTCTTTATTGGTCAGAGCATTGAGTAGAGGAGTTGGGAGGTCATGTTGTGGCTGTACAGGACATTGGTTATGTCACTGTTGGAACATTGTGTGCAATTCTGGTCTCCTTCCTATCGGAAGGATGTTGGGAAACTTGAAAGGGTTCAGAAAAGATTTACAAAGATATTGCTGAGGTTGAAAGAATTGAGCTTATAGGGAGAGGCTGAATAGGCTGGGGCTATTTTCCCTGGAGTGAGGGGTGACCTTATTGAGGTTTATAATATCATGATAGGCATGGATAGGATAAATAGACAAGGTCTTTTCCCTGGGTTGGGAAAATCTAGAAGTAGAGGGCATAGATTTAGGATGAGAGGGCAAGGGTATAAAAGGGATCTAAGGGACAACTTTTTCACATTCAGGGTGGTATGCATATGGAATGAGCTGCCAGACGAAGTGGTGGAGGCTAGTATAATTACAGCATTTAAAAGGCATCTGGATGGGTATTTGAATAGCAAGGGTTTATAGAGATATGGGCAAAGTGCTGGCAAATGGGACCAGATTAGGTTAGGTTATCTGGTTAGCATAGATGAGTTGGGCTGAAGAGTCTGTTTCTGTGCTGTACATCTCTATGACTCTATGACTCTATAACCCCTTGGCTGAGGCCAAACACTGTAGTAATGACCACATCACTGGCAAACAAGATGAAACATTGTTATCTGGAACAAATGGTCACAGTCTTTTGTGAATAATTGAGCAAATAAAAATACAATGCATCCCCTTCTTCAAGCGGCCGTGGTTGCAATCTTTGGATCGTTCTTTGAGAGGCCTTACAGGCAGAGTCTGCCTCATTATCCAAACAGGCTATGCTGTACACCACTAGAAGAAAAGTGGCAATGTGAAGAATGGTCCGGTTTATCTGTTTATTGTTCGCTTTTCCTGACCTTGAATAAACATGACTCCTTTAATGTATTTGGATACTTTCCTCTGCATGAGAGTCTCACATTGAATGATGTGAAGATGCTGGCCTACACTGAGCATTGGGAAAAGAGTAGACTTAGTGAGGTATGTAAAATGAGATGTGGCTAAGGACAGTTCAGATTGATGTGAGCTATGTTTAACTAGTGATTGGTGTAGGAATGTGCAGTTGTACGTGCAAAGAGATGTCAGCCATGCCACCTATGTGGCCGAAGAAGCATTTGTTTCTGGATGCTTCCCACTACAAGTGAATTGTAGAGCAACTCCGGACTGCCAATACTTGACCAGGTCTGATCATGTCACTGTTTTCCAAATGCTATACTATTAAATCTTTCATAATGGATTCTACATGTTCCTCATTACCAATGTCAAGCTAATCAGTATACAATTCACAATTTTCTCTACTATTTTTTAAGTAGTGTGGTTACATTCACTACCCTCCAACCTGTAGGAAGTGTTCTTGAGAGGTGACCATGAATGCATCCATTATGCCCCAATATCAATTCCTTAATTATTCTGGGATGTAGAACATTGAGCTCTGGGAATCTATAAGCCTTCAATCTCATCAATTTCCCCAACACCATTTTGCCAATACCAGAGTGTTGCAGAGCAAAGAGACCCAGGTGTGTAGAGGCATTGTTCCTTGAAAGCGAAGTCGCAGATGGACAGTGAGGTGAAGAAGGCATTTGGCACACTGGCCTTCATTGATCAGAACATTGAATATAGGAGTTGGGATGTCATGCTATAGCTGTACAGAATATTGCTGCAACCATTTTTGAAAAACTGCATACAATTCTGGTTGCCCTTATAATATACTGTTAAACTTGAGACAGTGCAAACATGATTTACTAGGGATGTTTCTGGAAATGGGAGGGTATGAGTTATAAGGAGAGACTGAATAGGTTGAAGCTATTTCTCCTGGAATGTCAGAGACTGAGGGATGACCTTATAGAGGTTCATAAAATCATGAGGGCTATGGATAGGGTAAATAGTCAAGGTATTTTTCCTAGGGTGGGTGATTCCAAAACTAGAGGACAAAGGTTTAAGGGGAAAGATTTCAAAAGGACCTGACAGGTAACTTTTGCATGCAGAGGTTGGCGTGTGTATGGAACGAGCTGTCAGAGGAAGTGGTGGAGATTACAGCATTTAAAAAGCACCTAGTTGCGTATATGAATAGGACTGATTTAGAAGGATACAGGCCAAATGCTGGCAAATGGTACTAGATTAGATTGGGATGTCTGATCAACACAGATAATTTGGACCAAAGGGTCTGTTTCCATGCCTTGTGGCTCTATGACTCTATACCTTTATTTCCCTACTAATACTGATTTCCTTCAGTTCCTTCTTCTCAGTAAATTCTGTGTTTCCCAACAGAATTTGTATCCAGTAAAGTGCATGGTAGAGTGTGAGGTCCTCCCATCCTCAGGTTTTACGTTATGGTCCAGTTATGATAACATTAGCATATCTCTTAAAAGAATACTGATCGTAGGTCATAACTAAAACAACTCAGAAGCAATTGTGTGGAAAGATCAGAGACATCTTTAAACTATCTCAACACCAAAATCAAAAGACATCAGCTTGGATCTATCTCAAGTTTATGAGACAGATTTAAACTTTACATTTTGCTGGACTTTAAATTGCTTTACCCACTCTGTGACCTATTGGTGTGTGTGTGTGTGTGTGTGTGTGTGTGTGTGTGTGTGTGTGAGTGAATGGTTTTTCAAAAAATTTAGATAATTTGTAGACTGTTGCATGAGGATCTACCATGAAAAAGATAGAGGTCATTCTACCCCACCTCATCTGATTGTAACAGTTTTTCTTTTACAAACTGAAACATTTAGGTCCATATCCTTTAGCCCCTGTGTAGATGAAGTAAGTATGTTGGCTTCCAGGCAGCTCATTTCTTTCCCTACTTTTCCATTGCCAGCTGCCATATTGGAAATGGAGGAAAGACTTGAATGAAACTACCACACAGGGCTACCTGCATGCTAATTGCCAAATGCAAAACAGCCCCCTGAACCAACAGATTATAGCAAATAGTGGCTCTTTCACATACAGACAAGACTTGTGTTGGAAAACACATAATTGATGAGACAAGGAACCTTGATGAACATCCTAATCCTTAACCAGGGCGGCTTGCTGTCCAAAAGGCAAAGATCACAAGTTTGAAAGTATTATAAAATCAGAACAGCCCATCAAGTCCATATTGACCCTCCAAAGAGCATCCGACAAAGACAGAGCTAACACCCGTCCTTTTCCTCATAATCTGCATTTATCATGGATAACTGATCTAGCCTGCACACTGCAGGCCAATTTAGCATGGCTAAACTATCTAACCTGCACATCTTTGGATAGTGGGTGGAAAGCAGAGCACCCGGAGGAAATCCACACAACATGTACAAATTCCACACAGACAGTCACCCGAAGCTGGGATCAAACTCAGGTCTCTAGCACTGTGAGGCAGCAATGATAACCGCCGAGCCACCATGTCATGCAAACTATCCTCAACCAAAAGCTTAAACCTCCTCCTGAAATCTCCATTATAAATGCAAGTGGTTAGGCAATTTCCTTCACTCCAGTTAACATTAAAAAATGTCTGAGTGCAACAGAAACAACAAAGACCAAAGGCCCTCATCAATTCCCAGCTTTAGTGTTGAACACCAATGTACTAGATCTACGTTTCCTCTACAGTCAAGTGAAGGGAGTGAAGACCTTTATCCAATAATGCAGAACATTGCTGAAGCATGTGCTATTTAATAAAAGTGGATTAATCTAACCTGACAAATTACAACCAGATCCGATTAATTCCTACCATCAAAATAATGGAAATGCACAATAGCACCTTGATTAATACATGTATGATGTCCTAATTCAGAAGAGGTTAAATTCTTGTTAAATTGCCTGCAGCCATCCTAATGATACCACACACTGCCTGTGGAAGGAGATAAGGTGTTCAACTCTAGATTTTGGAGGGAGCAGATATACAGCAAGCTTTTTATTAACTGGCATCTACGGGACCAGAGATGTGTTAGTTGATCAAATCTTCCAGTTAATCAAGAGGTCCATATAATAAATGTAAAAAACACACATCAAGTAATAGAAATACAATGCAGGGCATATACACATCACTGTTGTATTTTATTTCCTCCACAATAATCCTCAACATCAGTGCCCACAAGACTGCATACTCAGCCCCTCACTATACTCCTTAAGCACACAACTTTGTGGCCAAATTCAGCTCTAACTCCATTTACAAATTTGCTAATGACACCACCTTAGTGGGTCAGATCTCAAACAATGAGATGGAGCACAGAAAACAGATAGACAGCTTAGTGGCATGATGTAAGGACAACAATCTCTCCCTCAATGTCAGAAAAATGAAGGAGCTGGTCATCATCTTCAGCAAGTGGAGTAATGGACATGCCCCTGTCTGTATCAGTGGTGCTAAGGTGGAGGTGGTAGAGTGCATCAAGTTCCTAGGATTAAGTGTCACCAATGATGTATCCTGGTCCATTCATGTCGATACTGCAATCAAGAAAGCATATCAACACCTGTACTACCTCAGAAATCTAAGGAAGTTCGACATATCCACAATGACTCTTGCAATTTTTATAGCTGCACCATAGACGCTCTCCTATCCAGATGCATCACAGTTTGGTATGGCAGCTGCTCTGCCCAATACTGCAAAAAATTGTGTCCATCACAGAATCCTACTTCCCTTCCATTGACTCCATCTATACTTCCCACTGCCTTGGGAAAACAGCCAACATAATCAACGACACTTCCTGCCTGGGTTATGTTCTCTTTCACTTTCTTCCATTGGGCATAAAATACTGTTATGGACCAGTCTGGATCCCCTCAAAATATTTTAGGAAGGTAATGTAGACCCTAACTTTTTCTTATTTTAGAGGTCGATATGAAGTGGGTGTTCCAGGCGTGATGCAACTGGTCAAAACACTCGGCTTTAAGCAAAACAGAATTTATTGCAATGCTACAGTTAAAACACGAAGAAAAGAATGTGGAATTTAGAATAACTTAACTATTGGAAAAGTTGACTGCCCTATACAGCAATTTAACTAATTAACTGTTCCAATACAGTAACTTCCCATAAACACGCCCCTTAGCAAAAAGCTAAATTCAACACAGATGCTTACAGGCAGGAGGGAGCAATTCCAGAGAGAGATTTCAGAAGAAAGTCAGAGGGATTCTTTACTGAAGCTTGCAGCTCCCTGGACTCCCACATCTTGTAACTGCTACATCTAAAACAAACCAGAAAAGACGTAAACTGGCTGAACTGGCCATTCCCTTTCCATTGTTAAACTAGACTCTTTGATACCTCTACCTCTATGACCTCTTTTCAAAAAAAATCAAGAACAAAATAATCTTTTTAAAGTGACAGCATCGTCACACTACAAAAGTTTACCAACAGATTTAAGAACAGTTTCTTCCCTACTGTTATCAAACTTACGAATGGACCTTTCATTTATTAAAATCCATCTTTCTCTGCATCTTTTCACTATAGTCTTCATCTGTAACACTATATTATGCATTCTGTCTATTACACTGATGCACTTAGGTAAGAAATGTAATGGTTAGCATGGAAAACAGTACTTTTCACTGTATTTCAGTACATGTGACAATAATAAATGAAATCAAATTTATAACACAAATCACTTAAATAATAATGCAACTTTACCTTAAATAAACATACTGGCAGAGAGCCTCTCACTCACACCGTTAATTGACCACTTGGACATTACAGCAGATCGCGATAATACAGTAAATGTCTGGTATTTCAAGTATATAAATTTGCCAGAATATCAAGAGTGCTGGTTCATAAGGCGTTGGTCATTGTACTTGTACTAACTCCCTTAGGTCTTAGTAATTATATTTGATCAAATGTGGTTGTACTTATTGCTGTCATTTGTAATACCTTTGGTTACCTTAGAAAAATACCTTTGTGTAGATATTTTATGATTATGCATCTTGTACCACTATTCATTAGGTAGGTTTAAAACAAAGAAAAGACAAAGGAAGATTGGTGGTAGCAAAGTAACTGAAATGATCCTAAGCTGGTAACACATACTGGTATAAGGGTGACAAATACCACAAGGTGTCAGGGGTGGTCATCATGGAAAATACCCCCATATACACCAATAATATTCCTACTATTGTTCAAATTAGGACCAATCAGAATAATATGGTCTCTGATATCATTGAGGCTTTGACCTAACCACAGATGCAACAGTTACAATGAAAGGTGTGAGTAGCAGAAAATCCCATCAAGGTAAAGGGAGACTTTTGATCATATACCTCCAGTTATTGAGGTCATTAATAAACAGTATGAGTAGTCTGTAGTTCCTGGAATCATATCTAAGACATATATAGGAGATCATGATTAGAACATCAGAACGTAAGAACTAGGAGCAGGAATAGGCCACCTGGCCCTTCGAGCCTGCTCCGCCATTCAATAAGATTATGCCTAATTTTTTCATGGACTCAGCTCCACTTACCCACATTTTCACCACATCCTTTAATTACTTTATTTTTCAAAAAAGTATCAACCTTAGGTTTAAAAGCGATTACTGAAGTAGCGTCAACTAGTTCCCTGGGGAAGGAATTCCATAGATTAACAACCCTCTGGGTGAAAAAGTTCTTCTCAGTTCAGTTCTAAATCTGCTTCCTCTAATCTTGAGACTATCCCCTCTTGTCCTCGTTCCACCTACCAGTGAAAACATTATATCTATTTCTATTTTATCGAATCCCTTCATAATTTTATATATGTCTCTATAAGATTCCCCCTCCCCCATTCTTCTGAATTCCAATCTACTCAGCCTCTCCTCATAAGCCAACCCCCTCAATTCCGGAATCAACCTAGTGAACCTCCTCTGCACCCCCTCCAGTGTCAGTACATCTTTTCTCAAGTAAGGAGAACAAATCTGCACACAGTATACCAGGTGTGGCTTCATCAGCACCTTGTACAGCTGTAACCTTACCTCTCTGCTTTTAACCCCCCCATTACCAATGAAGGACAACATTCTATTTGCCTTCCTAATTACTTGTTGTACTGCAGACCAACCTTCTGCGATTCATGCACAAGGACACCCAGGTTCCTCTACAAATTAGCATGCTGCAACGTTTTAACCATTCAAGTAATAATCTATTTTCCTGTTACTCCTACCAAAATGTATGACTTCACATTGTATTCCATCTGCCAGACCTTTGCCTATTCACTCAATGTATCTATGCTCCTCTGCAAAGTTTCACAGTCCCCTGCACACTTTGCTCTGCCATTCATCTTAGTGTCATCAGCAGATTTTGACACCATACATGTGGTCCCCAATTCTGAATCATTTATATAAATTGTAAATAATTGTGGTCCCAACACCGATCCCTGAGGCACACCACTAATCACTGATTGTCAGCCAGAAAAGCACTCATTTATCCCCACTCTTTGCTTCCTGTCAGTCAACCAATCCTCTATCTATACTAGCATTCTACCCCTAACACCATGCATCCTTATCTTATGCAGCAATCTCATGTGCAACACCTTGTCAAAAGTCTTTTGGAACTCTAGGTATACCACATCCACTGGGTCCCCATTGTCCAACTTTCTTGAAATGTCTTCATAGAATTGCAAAAGATTTATGAAGCATGGCTACCCTTCATGAACCCATGCTGCGTCTGTACAATGGAACAATTTCTTTCAAGATGCCCTGCTATTTCTTCCTTTATAATAGACTCAAGCATCTTCCCCACTACAGAGGTTAAGCTAACCAGTCGATAGTTCCCTATCTTTTGTCTACTTCCCTTTTTAAACAGTGGCATCACATCTGCTATTTTTCAATCTGCTGGGACTGCCCCAGAGTCCAGTGAATTTTGGAAAATTACTGCCAGACCACCTGCTATTTTTCCCACCATCTTTTTTAGTATACTGGGATGCATTCCATCATGGCCGGGAGACTTATCTATCCTCAGCTCCATTAGCTTACACAACACTAGCTGTTCTGTAATAATAATTGTTTCCAGGTCTTCACCTACATTTGTCTCTTCATCACTTACTGGCATGTTATTAGTACCTTCCACTGTGAAGACCAATGCAAAGTCAAGTTCAATGCCTCAGCCATTTCATCATATCCCATAACTAACTGCCCTTTCTCATCCTCTAAAGGACCAACATTTACTTGAATCACTCTTCTTCGTTTTATGTATTTATATCTGTCTTGTACTAGTTTTTTTCTCATACTCTATCTTACTTTTCTTATAGCTCTTTTTTGTGGTTTTCTGTTGACCTTTAAACTTTTCCCAATCTTCTAGATTCCTGCTGTTTTTGGCCACTTTGCATGCCTTGTCTTTCACTTTGATAGCCTGCCTTATTTCCTGAGATGTCCATGGCAGACTACCCCTCCTCTCACACTCCTTCTTTCTCACCAGAGCAAGTTTTGCTGAGCACATTGAAACATTTCTTTGAAGGTCCTCTACTGCTTGTCAACTGTTGAACCATAAAGTCTCTGTTTCCAGTTTACTTTAGCCAGATCCTCCCTCATTCTATCTTAGTCCCCCTTATCAAGCACAGGACCTTGGTATTGTATTTTATTTTCACATTATCCAGCTGTATTTTACATTTAACTATACTGTGATCATTCCTTCCAAGAGGATCCCTGACTATGAGATCATTAATTTTTCCTGTCTCATTACACACAAACAGATCTACGATAACTTGCTCTCTTGTCGGTTCCATCACATACTGTTTAAGAAAATTCTCATGGATATGCTCAATGAACTCTTCCTCAAGTCTATTCTGACTGAGCTGGTTCGACCAATCTACATGCAGATTGAAATCCCCCATGATAACAGCCATATCATTTTTAAAGGTGTTAGTTATTTCCTTGTTTATTGCCCGCCCTAATGTGATATTATTATTTGGTGGCCTATAGACTATGCCTATCAGTGATCTTTCTTCTTGGAATTCCTAATTTCCACCCAAATGGATTCGATCTCATGCTCCATAGAAGTTATATCATTTCTCAGCACCGCCCTGATGTCATCCTTGAATATCAGAGCCACACCACCTCCCTTGTATTCCTGTCTGTCCTTCCAAATAGTCTGGTACCCCTGGATATTTAATTCCCAGTCATGACCATTCTGCAACCATATCTCCATGATGGCTACCAAATCATATTCGTTCACGATGATTTGTGCCGTTAACTCACCAACCTTGTTGCAAATGTTATGAGCATTCAGGTAAAGTGCCTTCATGCTAGCTTTCTTACTGTCATGATTCACAACATCTCTAATATCTCCTGAGTTATCCTTCATTTTTGCTTCTTTCATGCCATGAACTTAAACCCTCATGCATACATGCTAACCTGTTGCTTACCTTTTCAGTTATTACCATACTTACTGTTGCCTTCCCTTTCCCTTCCTCCTGACCCATTGGTTTAAAGTCCTAGTGACCATGCTATTTATCCTTTTTGCTGGAACACTGGTTCCAGATTGGTTCAGGTTGAGACCCTCCCATCAGTACAGATCCCCCAGTTCCAAAACTGATGCCAATGCCCATGAAATGGAACCCTTCTTTCCCACACCACTCCCTTAGCCACGATTGTTAATGACTGACCCTGTTTTTCTGACTGTCCATTTGTATCCATTGGGATCCAATCAGGGTCAGTGTTGGGGCCATTGCTGTTGTGATTTACATATATTATTTAGACTTGAATAGAGGAGAGTTGATCGGTAAGTTCGCAGATATTACAAAAAATGGTGGAGTGTTAATTAGTGAAGTTTTTAGATTACGAGAGTAAATAGATGAACTTGTCAGGGGGGCTGATCAGTGGGTAATGGAATTCAATCCTGATAAGTGTGAGGTGATGCACTTGGGCTAGACTACATGGCAAAGGAATACATGATGAAATGTATGAGCATGGGAAGCACCGACCTATTGACTAACATTCATTTAAGCTTCAATCTACTCGGCTTAAAAAAAGACTTCCGCGCTTCTATCTCAATATATCAGGACTGAAACTAGCACTAACCTTTTACTCCAAGGTAATCCAATTCACTAAATCTATCATTCCCTTCTCAAGACCACTGTTCTACACAGCCATCCTGTTCCAAGACGAACCCACTCAAAGTCAAAAGCAAAACTAAATATTTCACTCTCTCAGCTCAGGATATTTTCCTTAAGCTTAAAAAAAATCAGATACCAGAACTCTCTAACAAAGGTTTTGAGGAGACTTTATTTACTATGCTGGATTGCAAACAATCTAAAATAAGCCCAAGTCCATTTGTACACAAATCTATTCATATTATAGCCAGGGTTCAATCACTGTTTTTAAATAAATCAACATGATTACCGAAATGTTTAAAAGTTAATATTTAACTTCAGATGCATAGAAAAATTCACGAGTCTAAATGTACAAGCTTAGAGCAACTAATGTTAAAATTATACACATAAATCTCAGTTTACGTTGCAGTTTGTCAGGGCAGTAAATGTATTTACCATGAAAGTATCAGGCAATTTCTCCATGACTTTCAACTGCACTATCATTGTTGACTACCCCAGCATCAAATAATGGAGGCTACCTTTCACCAGAAACTTTATAGATTAGTTTATATCAACATCATGATTCCAAGGTTGTAGTAGGAACTGAGTTTTGTGTAATGGACATTTTGGTTCTTGCTCCTTCAATGACACTTGATCATCCGATGTAGCATGCCTTTAAGAGACAGCTCATAATACAATCATTACAGGAGAAAGTGAGGATTGCAGATGTTGGAGATCAGAGTCATGGTGGAAAAGCACAGCAGGTCAGGCAGCATCCAAGGAGCAGGAGAAACAACGTTTCGAGCTTAAGTTCTTCATAAGGATTGAACGGCTTATACCTAAAGCGTCGACTCTCCTGCTCCTCGGATGCTGCCTGATCTGCCGTGCTTTTCCAGCACCACACTTTTCGACATATAATCACCACAGCATAACGTGTGTACTGAGATTAAAATGGTATAAGACTCCATCTTACCTACAGCCACCTGAAGCATGGCATGTTGATGAAAGCATGAAATTATTTGTGACTGAATAGCTTTGTAATAGATCAGACACTGAAATGCCTGGGACTATAACATATAAACACATCAAGAGCTGTAATAAATGTCTGTTCAGCTCCTCATTCCCTATGTCTAGCTCTTGCTTTATGATAGTTTACATAAACATCGCCACATAAGACACAAATGCACTAATGGAAGCAGAGGCTACACCACGTAGCAGCTTACCTGGGAGTGTATTGTGCTGAAAATGTGTTGCTGGAAAAGAGCAGCAGGTCAGGCAGCATCCAGGGAACAGGAGAATCGACGTTTTGGGCATAAGCCCTTCTTCAGGAATTCTGAAGGGCTTATGCCCGAAACGTCGATTCTCCTGTTCCCTGGATGCTGCCTGACCTGCTGCGCTTTTCCAGCAACACATTTTCAGCTCTGATCTCCAGCATCTGCAGTCCTCACTTTCTCCTGGGAGTGTATTGTAACAGTCAAGAAATTTGGAACCATCCAGGACAAAGCATTTTGGTTGTTTAGCACCCTACCACTTGAATAAACCGCCACCTTCACCATCACTCGTACTCAGGGACTTTACCAGCTATAATCCACAATTAACTATCCAAATATATCCAATATCCAAAACTATCCAATACTGCATTTCACAAATTGGCCAATGCTATTTTGAAAGGCAGCATCACCTACCCTCCATATAATACTGAAGTGTCTGCTATGGCTGGGAGGGTATACAAGAAATGTCACTGGCCGAGTAATACAGACCCCCAAGCTAATGCTGTGGGGACATGTGTCTGAATCTCATTATAGCAGGTGGTGACATTTGCATTCTTTTTTAAAAATCTGGATTAAAATCTAGTCTAATGGTAACCACGTAACTGGCCTTGTAACTGGTTCACTGATGCCCTTTAAAAAGAAAATCTCCCATCTTTACCTGGTCTGGTCTCCATGCGACTCCAAACCCATAGTAATGGTTTGACTCTTAACTGTCCTCTGAAATGGCCTTCAATGGTCATGTAAGAATGGGCAATAAATGCTGGCCCAACATCCTATGAATAAATAAAAAGGCCTAAACTTCAAATGCACTTATCATGAATTCAGGCATGAATCCTTTTGAATCTACCAATGGATAACTAAATAAAATATGAAATAAATGTAGCCTTGCCAACATTACCCACATCTTAGAAGCAAAATAAGTTTTACAATGTTGGAAAAAGTCCAGTTTGTAATGGCTTTTAATACCATTATTAACAATTAGTGTAGCTCTTATGGCTTTAACCATGCAATGATCACTGAGTCTGCTGTACTCTCTCACATCAGTAAAGTTATCAATAATAATTGATCTATTTTTATGACAGCATTAATGACTAAAGGTTGAAATTAGATCCCAAGTGTTTTATAATTATTTGAAAACACAACCATAATATACACATCAAAACTGTATTAAAATTACAGGTCACATAACTCCATCTTTACAAATTAAGCATGCAGTAATTCAAAAAAACATTTCCAAGTTAGAAACTACCGCTAAAGAAAAGAAAATAAATCTTTTGGCTGGAGTTTCGAAATGTCTTTCACTACACATTGCACAGAATGATGAGAATCCATGATTAATATCAATATATCATAAAAACCTTATGACATTTAACAAGTAGAATAATAGAAACAGATGGTCTTGCATTTCCATTACTGCAGAGAGAAAAGGCTTCATTTCCCATTGCATGATTAATCTGTTCTACAAACTAAGACTTTTAACCTTTCTTTTTCTTTTTTGTGTTAATCTGTTCAATAAATATTGTAGAATAAAAAAAGATAAGAGACTGAAAAATAAAGGTTTATCTTATGACAGCATGTTTATTTTGTCAAAAAGAAATGTTAAAATTTACTTGCAGTGGATCAAATGGACACTGATAAAACTGACTATACTGCTGAAATGAACAGACTTGTCTAATGCATCGTGGAATGTCTTCTTTAAAGTAGATGGATCCATGTGGTCTGAATTTCTTGGTTCAAATACTGTTAGCTTTGGCTGCTACAGAGAGTTTAGAAGTCCAAATAAAAGAAAATTGGCAGATATGGTAGGTTCTTCCAAGAGAATTTCTCATTTTTGAAAGACAAATATTGTACCATAATGATCCATCACAATCCATGAACTGTTCATCTTGAATACATAAGCTGTCATTCTCTTCATCATCAAAGGATCCAAAATCTGACAGCTACCACTTTTCAGAATTTCATAATTCTGATGCTAGGCTTAAAGTGTCTTCTTAAAAGATACAGACACTAGAATCATGCTGTGCTGAAAATAATGTTCATTTGACAATTCACATAAAATGAGTGGAAAGTGTCCATCCACTCTCGAATAGTTTGGTAATTGCTGAAAATCAGAAAAGTGCTTTATAAATACAAATCCTTTCTTACTTCTGATTGTGCTCTGGAGGCCAGTAATACATTTCTTGTGTTACTGGTTCTCAGATATTTTGCAAATCTCTGCCCACATAATTGGCTTTGCCTCACATTGCAAGACCATAACTTTTAAGAGTGTGCTCACATCTGGCCTTTCCATAAAAGATCACATGCCACAATGTCCTGTGGGTCAGGTTATCAAGCAAAGGCAGCTGGAGAAGTTTGCTCACCATCCTGTCGGCTATAACCTCCAAACTAAAAAGGCATCTTGATTTGTGGACTCAATGGAACTGATACAACCAGAGATTTTTTAATTGAAGGGTAGACTTCTGCCAAAGGAAAGGGAAAGCCAACAAAGCATACCAGTTTTTGAAGTTTCCCTTGACTTATGAGCATACAAACTACGGGCAAGAGTCCAGAAAAACATCATGGTGGATCTGATTGTGGCCGCAACGCCACATTCACACTAATCTCAATAATGTCTGACTCCATAGTTAGTCATGAATCTATCTTCATAATTAAAGGTTATCTCCATTGCTTTGCAGGGAAGAGAGTTCGAAAGACCTATGACCCTCTGTGGGAAAAGAAAGTTTTCTTCGTACCTTTTATTTTTAAACTGTGTCCCTAAACTCCAAGGGAGACTGTCCTAGAATCATACACACCTATTCCAAAGTATCAATCAAGACAACTTTTTTTCTGACAAC
The DNA here is from genome assembly GCF_004010195.1 of Chiloscyllium plagiosum. NCBI lineage: Eukaryota > Metazoa > Chordata > Chondrichthyes > Orectolobiformes > Hemiscylliidae > Chiloscyllium > Chiloscyllium plagiosum. The sequence goes on along the minus strand of NC_057711.1, from coordinate 74,447,777 downwards.
TGCTTCTGACACTTTTATAGTCTTTCATAAATAAGGAGACTAAAACTGCATACAATACTCCAGATGGGAACTGACCAATGCCTGGACAACTGTAGCAAAACATCGCTACTTTTATATTTCATTCCCACTGCAATTGATGCCAACACTCTATTTGCCTTCATACTCAATTATGTGCCTGTACATGAACCTTACATATTTCAAATAAATTATATGTTCATGCAAATACCTCACAACTACAATTTCTCACCACTTAAATAATATACTGCTTTTCTATTCTTACTGCCAGGCTGAGCAAGATTACTGTTGCTCATGTTACCCTTCATAATACCCTTTGAAAATGAAAAAAGAGAATTTATAGAACTGTAAGCTTTTCTTAAACACCATAGATCTTAACAACATTTATGTACAGTCATTTTTTTAACCATCATGTGCTTAGTGCTCAATATTAACAGTGCTCTTTAAGGGCACATGTTTGCACTCGAGTCATTTCATAAGCCAAAGACCTTAAATAACTAACAATACACGATATTTGTGTAGGGTTTCTGGTCTGCCACCAGTAAGTTTTTGATTTTCAGGTGGTTTGAATCGCCCCCTTGGTTCTGATATTGGACTTGTGAATAGAAGAAGGCAGTAGACAGGTGTTTCAGGACAAAAGAAGCTCTGTGTTTATTTAACTACACAAAAATTAGTATAATACTAGAAATAAAAAGGCAAATTAAATAAAACAGTGAAATTGACAGAATTGTACAGAGGACAATAAATTGGATACACTATCCAATTAAACAGAGGTCAAAACACTATCCAAAGTTGAACAGCAGTTTTAATGACAGACACTTTCTCCAGGCTTCCTACCCTTGGGGTCCCTGCACTGTTACCATCCACTTTCCCCTCCCTGCTAGCTCGGTTGGAAATTTTGGGTTCTTGGGAGTTTCAGCTCACCACTGGAGAAAATACAGTTGTAAAGTGTGTCCCGTTGCTGTCGGTTCTTTTGGCTTGGAACAGGCCCATGTCTGGAAGCCCTTGTTCGGATAGTGCTTGGTTGGCTTCTTACCCTCTCGGGTGTCCTTTGTTGCATTGATGTTCTTGGTTTGTCTTCCCAACAAACTTCCCAGTTCGGCCTCCTTAGGACTTTATCATTTGAGTCCCAGGCCTACAAGTTGGTTATGGAAAATATCCTGATACCCTGTTGTTCTTGGTTGCAAAGCTGCTGAATAATGGTTCCATGCAGCTATCTTTGTGTCTTGTGTATTTTCCCAGAGCAAAGCCCAGCTGCCTGCCTTGCTCATTTACTTTTAAAAGTTATTTGAAACATCCAGGATTTCAGTCCAGTGTTTCAGAATATAAAGATTTTTTGCTCAATTTTACATATACTCGTTATTCTATATCCTAGAGTATCATTCTGGGTGAGCAAAAATCGTCGAGACCCTAAAGGTGACTCCCCAAATTACCTCAACTCAAACACTTATCTCCTCGCTTAGACACAATGCATTGTCCCCTGAAAGGAAAACACAAGGCAGGATCAGGGAAGATCAAAACAGACAGGTACAGTCCACAAGAGAGCATTAGATTCAAAATTTAAAAACATGTTACACACATTTCTCTTTTCATAGCAAAACAAGGTACAACCCCATCAAAGGTGCCAACCCCCCCCCACAGAACATAGTTCTCACACACACTACACAAACTATATACACTCGACCTGTCTACTTCATTTTACCTTCCCTAAGTAAGTCCAGTGTCAGAACCAGGAATCTGAGGGCGAGTCGAACCACCAGAAAATCAGCAAATTACTGATAGCAAACCCGAAACCCTACACTTGTACCCAACACAATGTGTCACCTTGAACATCGTGGACTCCTACATTAGTAGACACTCTGTACCTTTGAGGTCTTCAACCCCTTCAGCTGCTGGACAGATTGACAGAGTGAGGAAAGGCCATTGGAATCCATCAGCATCTCAAATACTTAGCAATCAAAGCTCAAAATGTAAAGCATGAGCCTAGCTATCCAGATTACTTATCTATCCATTCATCTACATCTAGTCCCAATGGATTGGTTTCTATAAATGACATTTCCTGATCCCAGGAAATCAAGTTTTAAAAATAATTTATGCACTGAGTTTCAACATTAGTAGAGATCACAAAATGGGCAGTGTTGGATCAGCTGTACTTATCATTTCTATTTTCATTACTCTTCTGACAGTTAGGTCCAGAAAGCTATCCAGTCCTTTCATCTAAGAAAGTTCTCTTGCGCCCACCTACTGACCAGTTGCCACTTCTGGTATGCCCATGCAGTTATACCTGCAGTTCCATGAATAAAATGGATGGTTTACATTTTATTCAGGTGGACTTGGCCTTTGTCGGCAAATATACATGAAACCCAGAGAGTTTGTGTCCACTCATACCTAGGTCCCAAAGAATTTTGTAATTATTTAATAGTGCTACCATGGCATTTCTGTTCTTAAGCTTTCTTGATGACCTTATTTCGAGTCAGTCAAAAAGGTCAGTGAAAGTGAAAAGGGGTTTTGAGAGTGCCATTTTGGGGAAATTGAGCAAGTCAAATATGGAGAATAGAAGCAGCAAGTTTGGGATGCAGACAGAACTGTAACTGTGAAAAGAGTATCTCAAAATAAAGTGTGGGAGATGATAGGGCATGGGAGGGTTCTGGCAGAATAAGAATCATTTACAGTCACCACCATCCTTCAATTGAGGGTATCAGGATATTTTCCATAACCAACTTGTAGGCCTGGGACTCAAATGATAAAGTCCTAAGGAGCTGCTTTGTTTCTGATATTCCCTACATAGATTCATTAGAACTGTCACTGAAGGGGGTTCAAATCTACAATCTGCTATTGTCTATGCAGTAACGGCATGACGGGTGGGCACAGGGGTTGATGGTGAACACATACATGTGGAAGTTCAGGACCAGCAGCAAATCGCAAGGGATGTGGTTCAGGCTGAAAATGCAGACTTCGTAACAAAAGGTCTCCTCAGGATGAGAAAATATAGGAGGCCCGCGTTCTTTCCTCTTCAATGGAATTTCCTTCAGGTGAATAATACACTGCCCTATCACCAAATGAGGATGCCCTGGATCCTTGTGACAGAACTGTGTCATTTGCAGGAGCATTACAAAAGGTTATAGACTGCACCCACATAGTGTTGAGTATGCCATATCACAACATGGCTAACTTCATTAATAGAAAAAGATTCCATCTGGTCAATGATCATTTTTGATCATTGCATACATACCTTATATATCTGTGCTTGGTATCCTGGAAGATTCCATGATGCTTTTATCCTTAATAACTCTCAGTTTCTGGTTTCATTCCAAGTTCTGTATGCCTTACAATGTTTGGCTACTATGAGTCAAATCATGGCTGATGAACCCATTACTCAATGCCCTGACTGAGGCTGAGCACTGATATAATCTTCCACTGCAGCCATTGAGGACCATATGACAGCATCCTTCAGATAAGGTTCCCATGCTTTTATAGGTTTGGGGATTCCTTGCAGTGCACTATAAAGAGAACGTGCTACATAATGCTTGCATGCTATGCTCCAGGCATCTGGAGCAGGAATAAAGAGGATCTGTTGTAAAATGAAGAACTCTAAAAGTTCAAGGAGAAAAATCAGGAGGAACATTATATACACCATGATATAAAATAGAAATGGGAAGGCAACAAGTGAGACAAGAGCTTAATTGACATTTGCTTCCAGTGGAACTGAGTTGGTTGAAGTCATCATTCATTGACTGTAAATATGTTGATACAGGACACACAAGCATTCCCCCTTTGCTCCCAAATGCAAACATACCAAGATGGACCTGGAGCATGGCAACTCTTTGTGAACTGTCCAAAGCGGATCTTATTCTTACATATCTTATAATCATCTTCTAAACCTGAATTCTAAGTCTATCAGAATTACAAACACTGCTTTCTTAAATCTACTTTCAGGTTTGAAAATTTTCCGACCAATAAGGCCCAATTTTAGAGGCCCAACCAGTGCAGGCACAAGATCTGACCCCACAGTGACCCGACATTGAGGAGGCTCAAGCAAACCGACCACAAGACTCTGCCCACCCTACTTCAGGATGCTCAAAGCTGAAAGTGGTGCCCAGCTCTTCATTAGCAGTGCACACTTACCTTCCAGAGTAGCAGACTTCCCTCGCTGATGCCCTGGATTGACTATGAGTAACCACCTATCCACAAAATATGGGAGATGCACTGGCCTTAATGTGAGACTGAAACTATGTGTTTCTAGGCCCCTTCCCCAGCATGCTGGTGGCAATGTCCAAACCACTGAAAATAAGATGGATAAAGGGGGAAATGAGTTGTGCAAAAAAGTTTAGAAATTCGGGTGATTTGGAATCAGATGATAATTTGCATCTCACACAGTTTTATGCTACATTGATTCATACAAAGTGCGAAATGTTGCTCTTCCATGAACTAATGAAATGAATAAGAGAATTTGTCTCTAACATTACCTTTGGAAACACTTAAGCATTAAATCAGTTCAAAGCTGTCTAAAAGGTCAGCAAATTGAGGGATCGAGGGGAAGGTAGATGTTAGGACCAATAAGTCAGAAAGGAAGGACAGGCAGAGACAAGTATATGAACAAAATGGTACAAATGATCTGAAGTGTGCTTATTTCAGTGCAAGGTGTATTATAGGTAAGGCAGAAGAGATTAGAACCTGGATCTGTTCATGGGACTATGATATTGTGGTCATTCCAGAGATTTGGTTGAGAGAGGGACAGGGCTTGCAGCTCATCATTCCAGGGTTTTGTTGTTTAAGATGAGATAGAGAGGAAGGTAAAAGAAGTGGAGGAGTTGCATTACTAATCACAGAGAATGTCCCATCTGCACTCAAGAGAGGACATACTGGAGAGCTCATCCACTGAGGCAATATCGGGAGAGCTCAAAAATAAAATGGGTTCAATCTCTCTGGTAGGATTATCCTACATGACTAGAAGAAAGTGAGGACTGCAGATGCTGGAGATCAGAGCTGAAAATGTGTTGCTGGAAAAGCGCAGCAGGTCAGGCAGCATCCAAGGAGCAGGAGAATCGACATTCCTGGCATGAGCCCTCCTATATGACTCCCTAACAGCCACTGAGACATTGAGAAACAAATATGTCGGCAAATTTTGGAAAAATGCAATAAAAACGGGGTTGTCATAAAGGGTGACTTTAACTTCCCCAATATTGTCTGGGACCTCCTTAGAGCAAGAGGCATAGACAGGGGCAAAAGTTGTTCAGTGCATCTAAGACGATTTCTTGAAACAGTATGTGGATAGTCCAACTAGAGGAGGGGCCCTACTGGACCTTGTACTGGCTAATGAGCTTGGCCAGGGGACTGACCTTTCAGTTGAGAGCATTTTGGAAACATTAATCACAACTCCTTAAGTTTTAAGATAGCTATAAATAAGGATAAGTCACACTTGTGGCAAGGTACTAAACTGAGGGAAGTTCAATTATGTCAGTATTATGCAGGAGCAAAGGAGGTATTAATTGGAAGGATCTGTTATCGGGCAAGTCCATATTTGACAAAGGGGAATTGTTTAAAGACCTGCTGAGTACAGTCCAGGGCCGAAATGTTCCAGTAAGGAGGAAGGTCAAGGACGGGAAGGTAAGGGACCCTTGGATAATAAGGAGATAGTGAATTTAGTCAAAAGGAGAAAAGAAGCATATGTAAGGTTTAGGAAAGTAAAATCGGGCATAGGCCTGAGGACTATAAAGAAAGTAGGAAAGAACTTAAGCAGACAATTAGGAGAGCAACAGGAGGACATGAAATCACTTTGTCAAATAGGGATAAAGAGAATCCCAAGGCATTCTATACATACATTATAAACAAGTGAATGACTAGGGAGAAGTCAGGACCACTCAGGGATAAAGGAGGGAACTTGTGCTTAGAGGCAGAGGATGTGGGTGAGATCCTAAATGAGTACTTTGCATCAATATTCACCCAGGTGAAGGATATGGAGGACAGTGAGATTTGTGTGGAGCATGTTAGTCTCCTCAGGCATTTTTAGATCAAGAAAGAAGTGGTGTTAGGTCTTTTGAAGAGCATTAAGGTAGACAGGTCCCCAGGGTCTGATGGTATCTACCACAGGTTACTGAGACAGGCAAGAAAGGAGATGGCTGGGGCCTTCACCAAGATCTTTGTATGCTTGCTCACCTTTCGAGAGGTCCCGGAGGATTGGCAAGTAGCTAAAGTTGTTTCTCTCTTCAAGAAGGGGAATAGGGAAAATCCAGGAAACTATAAACAATTCAGTCTCACTTAGGTGGTTGAGAAGCTATTGGAGAGAATTCTTAGGAATAAGATTTACACACATTTGGAAAAGCGTAACCTAATTAGGGACAGTCAACATGGCTTTGTGCAGGGCAGGTCATGTTTTATTAAATTGATTGAATTTTTCATGGAAGTGATGAAGGTGATTGATGAGGGTAGAGTCGTGGATGTTGTCTACATGGATTTTAGTAAGGCTTTTGACAAGGTCCCTCATGGTAGGTTCATCCAGAAGATTAAGATGCATGGGGTCAATGGTAACATGGTTGTATGGATTCAGCATTAGCTTGGCAATAGATGGCAAACAGTAGTGGTGGAAGGGTATTTTTCTGGCTGGAGGTCTGTGACTTGTAGAGTTCCACAGGGATATGCACTGGGACCTCATGTATATGTTTTTGATATGTTTAAATGAGTTGGATGAAAACATAGATGGATGGGTTAGTAATTTTGTAGACAGCACAAAGACCGGTGGAGTTGTGGATAGTGTAGAGAGTTGTCAAAGGATACAGCAGGATGTAAGTCAGTTATGGATGGAGAAATGGCAGATGGAGTTTAATCTGGGTAAGTGTGAGGTGCTGCACTTTGGGAGATCAAATGTTAAGGAAACGTATTGAGTTAATAGCAGGATCCTGAACTGTATTGATATACAGAGAGATCTTGGGGTTCAAGTCCATAGCTCCCTGAAAGTGACCACACAAGTAGATAGGGTGGTAAAATATGTATATAGTATGTTTACTTTTATTGGTCGAGGAATTGAGTAGAAGAGTCAGATATCATGTTGCAGCTTTATAAAACTTTGATTAGGCCACACTAAGAGTATTGCATTCAATTCTGGTTGCCACATTACAGAAAGAATCTGGAGGTTTTGGAGAGGGTGCAGAAGAGGTTTACCAGGATGCTGCCTGGATTAGAGGGTATAAACTAGAAGGAGAGGCTAGCAAAACTTGGGTTGTTTTCTCTGGATCAGCAGAGGCTGAGAAGACACTTGAGGACAGTTTATAAAATTATAAGATGCATAGATAGGGTTGATGGTCAGAATCTTTTTCCCAGAGTTGAAATGTCTAAAACTAGGGGACCATGCATTTAAGCTGAGGGTGGAAAGTTCAAAGGAGATTTGAGGGGCACATTTTTACACAGGGAGTGGTGGGGGTTTGGAACACACCATCAGGGGTGGTGGTGCAGGCAGAGTCAATAGGGTGCTTAAGAGACTTTTAGATAAGCACATGATTATGCAAGGAATGGAGGGATGTGGAAAAAGGGCAGCAGAAGGGATTAGTTTGATTTGGCGCCATGTTCAGCACAACATCATGGGCCGAAGGACCTGTTCCTGTGCTGTATAGTTCTATGTTCCACATTCTATGTAATTTATTCACAATACCAAAAGGAGGAACACTACCACACTTGTGAAAATGTAAAATATTAGTACACAATTTGAATTGTTTCTTTGAAAAGCCATAGTAATGTGATCAATTGTTAGACTATGACTGTATCAGTCATTTACTTAAATTTGTGACTGTATCTTATATTTCTTCTATTTGCAATAAGCTGATTCATCAGCAAAAAGCCAAGGTCAGATGATTTTATTGTTGTGAAAATATTGTTTACTACATAAGTATTTACCACCAATATTACAGAGCAGTTCTGATTAGATAATGATTGCTTTAAGAAGCATAATTAATTTATCTGTAAAGGGAATTTACATGGTGCACTGACAGAAACCTTTTATTAGTAAGAGAAATTGTATTGTTCTCTTCTTTCATTGTAGATGTTTGTTATTATTCTGGGAACATAACACAACTTAGTTCATTCTAAATGATTACACTTGAAAGAGCAATATAGATGCAGCATTCACACAAACGTCTTTGGTCTTGATTTCAATTTGCATGAACCAGCTCTGAAGAGGAGTCAATTCAACAGAACTCTAGGCTGCACAAAGCCACCCTTGTTATGGATAACAGTGAACAGTTTGTTTTACTGAATAAACCATTGTGCCTTCGTGCATCAAGCGAAAAAAGAAAACAAATCCTTTTTATTAGCAGTCTAACTTATGACGCACAACACTCACAGGAAATTACAGTCCTTTGCATCACTCATGGGGTTGGGGGAAGCCCTGAAAATCAACAATGTTTTATGATGCAGTCTGCATTGTAAAGAGAAACTGTTTTTTGCCTCTGAAAGCCAAATGGTACAGTCTGTTCCTCAAATAAGCGTCAATGTTTTAAACTTGATTGTTCATTAGTTTCAGCTTGAGTTTTACTCATATATAGCGACTAAATGCCATAAAAGAGTCTTCTGATCATTTCAATTAACACAAAAGATAAATTTCCTATAAACTTAATATTTTGGATGCTGGAAAATCTCTTCAATTCAGCTTTCCAATAATAAGTTCAAAATTGTTCAGTTACTTTTATCAGTTTGCTGTGGTTTCCTTGTTCTATATTTTGCAATGTCAATTTTTTTTTTAAAATCAGGTATGCTGAAGTTAAAGAGCTGAAATGTCTTTCCTGCTCACAGGTTTGAAGTAGCAAGTAAAGAGCATATGTCTGAAAATAAAAGTTTGGAAATTGTTTACAGTGATTCCACCAGGCGATGTACACTGAGTCAAAATAAAGTTACTCCCTCCAACATCTCCATTACTTTAATAGCAGAAGGAAAAATTTAGGACAGCCAAAAAAGCTTCCATTCAATTACATAGCTCAGAGAATTTGAGTCTAGTTTCACTTCATAAAACCTATTTGCACTTTGAGGTTTTTATCCCTTTGCAGTTCTAGGAAACCAAGAACTGTATTTCTACATCTTTGTTATACTTGATGTCTTTCTCAAAATACTCTGTATAATACATCTCAGAGATCATTACAATGAGTATGTACCCAGTTGCAAAATTCTCTCCCATCCAGAAACACCAGAAATCTGTATTCCTTTCAATTCAAATAAAATAATGCACTTAAGTAGCTTTTTAATCATATTTTAATCCCTTGAAATTGTGCAAAATGAATTAATACAAATAAACATGCAAGCACTCAGCATCAGCAGTATCTTTAAGTTGGTTCTCAGGATGTTTATATGGTATCAACCTGGGAGTATAAAGACAATAGAGTTTAATACCTTTCTTCAATATATTATTTGGTTATTATTTTTCCTAGCCCTGTGAACAGATTGGGACATTGCTTTCTGAAAGAGCTTTCTGTTGCTTATGTTCTCTTCCAATTTTTTGAATGAGATTGAGGTCAATACATGCCCTTCCACCTCAGAGAGAAGTTTTTGGGTTGTGAATTACATGAAGGTTTTCTAATGTTGGGATCCTTATGTTGGAGAGTTGTTTGTAATGTACCTTTTATGTTAAGTGTAATCCCCCCAGATGATAGGGTTGAACTTCTGTCAACTGTTTTGTTAACATACCTCTCAATCCATAACACTTGTTCCAGCATCTAACTTGAAATTTATAAGAATGTCAAAATAATTGATCCAGGTCCCTGATTTCCCCCAGAAAAAACCATTGGTTTCTTCAATTATGGATCTGTTCATCTAACTTACCTTTGTGTAAATGTAGTTCTTCAATCTTCTGCTTTTCAGTAGTCTTAGTTCAGCACATTTTTTGAAAGTGGCCTACTTTCTTACAATAACGGTATTCACTTCTAAAAACTAAACACTATTTGCACTTTGAGGTTCCCTGCTCCACAGCATTAGCAAGGCCTTGTAATGACTGACCTCTGTCCCACCCACTACATTGGGTTACTTTGTGTTTCTTTTATGGTTTTATAACTCAATAAATTAATGGATTCTGTGGAAATCCTGTAGCAAGTTTTATTTTGTCTCCTTAGAACTGGTCTGTTTTACTTCCAGGCCACTGTATCATTCACCTAAGCGGCAACTTTTTCATGTAGAGGGGGTTGCATATATGGAATGAGCTGCCAAAGGAAGTGGTGGAGGCTGGTACAATCACAACATTTAAAAGGCATCTGGATGGGTACATGAATATGAAGGGTTTAGAGGGAGATGGGCCAAGTGCTGGCAAACGGAACTAGATTAATCTAGGATATCTGGTCGGCATTGACGGATTGGACTGAAGAGTCTCTTTCCATGCTGTATATCTCTATAACTCTATGAACATAGAAAGGGCTTTCTCTGGACTCAGGTTTTCTTTAGAAAGTAATAAATTTGCCTAAAATATTTTTCCCTGACTTTAATGCACCAGAGTCATATCTCTCTGTTAACTTGTAGAGAACAATACTGAAATCATCAATGGATTCATCTGGATGCAGCGCCATTTTGTTTAATGATATCCCTTCAAGAATTTTATTAGTTCTGGGGTTGGAATAATTGTCAAAGGCTTTCTATACCTCATTGAATTTGTCAGCAATTTTATGTACCCATTGGAGATCAATAACATCATCTGCTACATTCCCAGTTGTGTACACAAACAAATGTAATCATTCACACCTCTCTGAGATATCCAGTGAAATACCAGTTCTGATGCCATAGCTTCCTAATGCGATTAGCTGTTTTAATTATTTAAATATTTTTATTCTGTAGTAATGGTGACTCTCCCATGCTTCACTATGTTATACCAAGGCTTTTCCTGCCCTTTGTGGTTGTTATGGGAGTTTGCTGCCCTTTGTAGCTGTAAAGAGTATTTTCCAGCGCTTTATGGCTAAAAGGAGGGTTCCCACTGTTCCTGGCTGTAATGGAAGGTTTCTCACCCGTTGTGGCTGTAATGGAAACTTTTCAGCACTTTGGAGCCTCAATATAACTAGTAATTACATTCTGTTGGCTTTCAGAAAAAAAGTTCCATATTTCTCACAGTATCTCATACGTCTCTACACAATGCATACCTGCTTTAATTGGTTTGGTTTTCTTCAGAATGTACATATTTTCTCTCATGATGCTCTTAGTTTTGCATTAGCAGCTCTGTCTTGTAGTATTGAAGTGCCATGGTGACAACATTCAATTGGAGCCTCCTTTAATTAAAATTACTGCCCTTTCAGTTTAAATTGCTTCACCATCTAAAGTTTCCATTTTTACGTCAGGAATTTTTTGTTTTGACTCATGCAATCCTTGATGAATGATTTGTTTATTGACGTAACTTGGAATCAGGAGCACTTCCACAGACCACCACCTCATGATGTAGCCTTTACCTTTGTTTTGGAGCTACAAATTTCTTCTATTGCTGTACAGTTTTTGTCAGATCTGAATTGCTTCCTGTGACATTCTCTAAAGTATCATTCTGTATTGAGGCTTGATATGAGTTTTGCAGGTTTCACAGCCATCACCAGTTTATGTCCATGGGATACTGGGCACAGATGTGAGGGAAATTTGCTGTCAAAGAACAAACCAGACCCCTGAACAAAACACAAGTGACCAACAAGACAGTACAACTCAACAACACTGGCAGCAAAAACATAATGAATATGGTGCATAATTTAAATGTATGTATGAAGTTCAGCTCCACAACAGCCATAGAAGACATCATTGCATATAAGAGAAGAATTTGGCATGATACTTACAGTTTAGGTTCATAGAATCCCTATAGTGTGAAAACAAGCCCTTTGGCCCAACAAGTCTACACTGACCCTCCGAAGTGTAAGCCATCCAGACCCCTACTCTACTATCCTATATTTACCCCTGACGAATGCACCTAACCTACAAATCCCTGAACACTATAGCCAATTCACCTAACCTGCACATCTTTTGACTGTGGGAGGAAACCGGAGCACCCGGGTACAAACTCTCAACAGACAACCGCTCGAGCCTGGGATCGAGCATGGATTCCTTGCACTCTGAGGCAGCAATGCTAACCACTGAGCCACCATGCCAGTTGAGGGAGAATCATTCCAATGTCTCTTAGATCCAGGAGGTCATGTATTAATTGTGTCTGTTTTGGCCCTTAGTTACCTCATTTAAAGTCTTCTGTGATTACTTTTGCTTCACAGACATGCCTTTCTTTAATTGGCATGGACCAATGACATTGTCAGGATTGCTTGTGATCAGCATTTGCATCCCACTCACGAGTACACTGTATGCATTTCACTGTATGTAATGATATGATTTCAATCATTTCAACCTTAAATTGGCAAGTGCCTGATTGACATAATTGCCCCTTTAAGGGCTTCCCAGCACTTAGATGTGGAGCCCAATACTGAGTCCATCCACTCTAGTGTGTTTGCAGTCTTCTTCCATTCATCACATTTAGCACATGGCGGATCAAAAAGGTAGCGAACACTGTGCTTGACACATAGACTGCCAGTTTGACCTAGTCTTCAGATCCCCTCCTAAAGCTCCAGGTCCCTTTCCACTTAAACTAAAGCAAAGAACTGCAAATATTCAAGGTCCAAAAAAAAATTTCTGGTGAAACTCAGCAGGCCTGGTAGCATCTTTGGAAAGAAAGCAGAGATAATGATTCGAGTCTGGCGACTCTTCATCAGAATATTAACTCTGCTTTCTTCCCACCTATGCTGCCAGACTTGCTGAGTTTTGCCAGCAATTTCTCTTTTTGTCCCTTTTTACCTAACTCTTCCTGGCCATCTCTACTGAAAGTGCATGCGTTCCCATCCACTCCCTTGAACTACAACTTTCACCCTCAGCTTTACCTCTGCAGCCCCATCATTTTAGTTTGGTCACACTCACCATGTTGCTGCATAGTTCCCAGTCCTGGTCAGAGCTGTGATGAGAACCTATCACCCTATCTCCCTTGCTCTACCTCCCTCATCTATCAAATCTCCTTCCTTCACTATGCTTGTTCCTTCCCATCCCAGGTTGCTGCCTCCAATCATACTGTTGAATCTCTCACCTTCCCTTTGCAACTGTACCTCGAGAAACTCTGGGTGACGTTAATTCTGCTGACCCCCATGGCTGACCATGCTGTACACCTTGAACAACATCATCAGACAAACGGAATGATGAATTACCAGATTTCTAATCGATCTCCATGCATCTCTCCAACTGACCATTCATTAATCCCCTGCCTAGTTATACTGGACCTACACAATTGACTATGGCCCCACTCCCCAGACTGTAATGAATTGTGCTCCCTGACCCAGAACACTTTAGTGGACATCTTACGAGGCCAAAAGCCCTGGATTGATTGGAGATGATGCACTGGGATTCCTCTGATGAACAGCAGCCCTCCCTTCACTTGACTAAAGACTATTTCACTTTGACTTTGAGACATGACCATTCCTTTGATTCACATGCAGTGTGTCTGCCGCATAGATTCTTGGCATGTTTTGTAGATATGAGACTGACATAGTACTGTGCCAAATAGTACCATGTCCACCCTCTTAACTGATGACTACTGACCAGCATGACAAATGTTGTGTCTGTGCTAAACTGCAAGGCAAGACAGAATTATGGTGAGCTTCTAAACTGTACCTGTGGGGATAGAGAGTAAAAGGCAAGGCATGAGTACTGAAAGCATCCAGGTATTACTAAGTGAGTGAGCAATAAGAAAGTAAGCAACCAGTTCTGAGATGCAGCCTGGTCCAATTTGTGATCAGTGCCTGTCCTTGTGCGCAAAGCGGTCTTGTGGCAACATGACAATGAAAGGTGCCATGGTGCTCCAAAAGTGCAGCGTGGCAGTGTAGAATTCTACTGATTAGAGATATATCATGATGGTGGGGAGTTGTTGGCATATCGGATGCCAATGTCCATGACCATGAGGTGCATGTAGGCACTGCCTATGGACCATGCCCTTAGACATTTGGGATTTGGTTAGCTCAGATGGCAGGATGGCTGGTTTCAGATAGAGAATGATGCCAACAGCCCGGTTTCAATTCCCATATGGCTGAAGTCACCAGGAAGGTCCCGCCTTCTAATCTTTGCCCCTTGCTTGAGACATGGTGACTTTCAGATTAAACTCACTTCCAATCATTTCACTCCTGACGTTGCAGATAAAATGTAAAGGCTCTATATAACTTCTGATATTCAAAAGAAATTGTTAGCCATGGATGTGTCACAATGTAAATTTGAATTGACTTTCAGTCCCAACACACATGAGACCCTGTCTCTATCCAGTTGGAGAAAATATGCCGAAATTTCAGGTAGATGCCGCATTGTCAGGACTGAATGATCTAAAGTTTGGTTCCTCTATTTGTTTTGATTTAAACTGAATTCATCAGGCTCTACAGCAGAAACCAGCATTTCGAATTCTGCCACTTTTAATGCAGAGTCTGATTATATCTAATGGTCTTTAAAAGCTTTATCTGTACAAAAACAGTAACCCAAGATGTGAAGAGTCTATTGTAAAGTATATGCTAAAATGTAAAGATGAGTTCAGTGTATCCACTGATTTAAAATCCATTTTCCTTGGCTTTTTGATGCACTGTCCCTCACAGAAATATATCAATCTACTCTTGATGGAATTACGACTTTAAAAATGGACAATGTATTAAATGTAATATTTTTCTGGACCAATAATATAAAACAGATATATGAAAGTTAATGTTAAAATAAATAATGCTTTGTTTTGTACATTTAAAATAAAATCATTTCATGAGCTATTTTTTTAAACTTCCATGAACCTTCAATGAGGAAATCCATTTTTTGTTGCAAAACTAGCTACATAATAGCAACAATGTTTTTCCCTCTCATCCACATCTGACTACAATACTGTAAAGCTCTTAAAATATCCATTTCTATAGAGTATTGAGGTATGATTACTTCATTGATAATATTAATGAATCTCGGCACTGCTACAAACAAAACAGTACATTTGATGCTTTTCTGTTTCTCTGCTATAAAAATGTCATTATGGCAAGGACAAACCTCAGTGCTAATGGCACTTTTGTTATTAGTGAAATTAATATTTTCCGGTCGTCAAATTACCCTTTTAAACACATGCTACAATCATGCTATTATCAGCTAAAATCATACTAGACAATTTAAGTAATATTATCTATGTTCCTGTATATAGAGGAATATTATAATACAAAACAATTATGCCAAGAAACAAAAGATTGTGACTAAAAGACATCATGCTGGGTAAAAAGGTTCTAACCATTATTGTGTAGGCACCACCAAGGCAAAATCACATTTTTTTGTTACTCATTTAAATGATTAGAACTGGAATATCAAGAAATATTTTGCAATTAATGCACTTTCAAAAGCTGGGGAAATATCCTAGATATTTTCTCATCTAAAGTTGTTTAACACCACAGCTAAGGGTGATTACTGACCATAAATTATACCAAATGAATAGGTAAAAAATAAATTGTTTGTAAATGGTAAACAAAGCTCTTCATTACTTATCAGAAAGGAATCACTGCAAAGCACCTGATGGTGAGATCTTGCATATCTAGGCTATCTCAGTAGTTTTGCTCATCTTCTTCATTTGATACCAAAGAATCCCATAGTTTGATTGCCATAAGATTCGTCCTCAATGTTTAAATTTTTGATGAGCTGAATTAACACCTTTAAAAATCATTTCCATTACTGAATATCCTTAAAAATAAAATATCTCTGCCTCCAAAATAAATAATAGGTGCCAGTAGAATATAAGATAACAGATGTGATTCTTCAATGGTCTGGTGCCAGCAGGGAATCATACTCAGAGGGCTAGAGGTGAGGCGACTAAAATTAAAGTTTCGTGGCTCTGAGCTCAATGTTCTCTCCTTGTGAGCACAGCTTTCATAATCAGATCACACAACTGTAGACAAAAACTGGGTAGAGATTATAGGCTTTACTTTGCTGACTAAACTGAAGGCACAATTTTTGTCTGGACCAACCTCAATGTTCTAATATTTTTGTGAAAAGGTCATGTCAAAACCTTTAATCTTGTTATTTACAAAATAATAGGGTAAATACAGTTTGAATGCTTACACATGAATTGGCGTGGAGCTGCCAGTGTTGAACTGGGTGGACAAAGTCAAAAATCACATGACACTGGGTTATAGTCCAACAGGTTTCAAATAACCCTGTTGGACTATAACCCAGTGTTGTGTGATTTTTTACTTTATGCATAAATTGACTGAATTCATCGATAGGCTGAGGTCAACCCATCAATATTATCTAATGTTGATCTGATTCAGGCTGTATGTGATGAGCTGCTAGTTGTCCATTGAGTACTGGCTATTTTCCTTCCACTTGGAAAAATAAATATGGACACTGGGAGGTGAAATATTGAACACAAGGGATATTGATGTCATATATCCAGGACTAGCAGGAAGGAAGGGTAGGAGTGCCCCAGTTTCTCTTTTCAGTTTTTCTTTCTGATCAGCATTATTTCAAAGAGTGCTATGGGACTGGTGTTTCGGTTACTATTCCATGAGACATTAACAAAAGCTACTTGGCAGCATTATGGAAATTTCACAAATCCTTCTCACTTGTATTTTCAGTTTGTTTAGAATTATTGCACTGGAACTTACAATAAGTTTTCATATTGTATCACTGGGTAGCTAAGGTAGGGCAAGGGGAGAAATGGTCATCAAATTAGCTGGGAGAATGTAAATGTGAAGAGAAAAGGAAAATTTTGAAACCCTAGAAGAAATCTGAAAGACTGATATTCAACATAAAAAGGAAATAGGAAGTGGTGTTATAGGTTGTGTAAAGAACAAACAGGATAATACAAATGCTAAAAATACTAGCTTGCGACCAAGGGTTAGGAAAACAAAAAAATGTTTAGCGATTATTTTACACCAATTTTTAATGTAAAAGATTAAATTAGGATTGCAATTTGTTCAAATTATTTCAAAAATGAGAAATTATATGATGAAACGCTCAATTTGTTTTCTTATATATAATTAAAACAATGAAAGTTAAAGGTAACCTGATAGATATTTTCAAAACTAGAAAGATTCTGAGAGAGTGAGTGGTGAAAACATATTCCAAACAGTTCAGCAAATAATTAATGAGGATAGACAATTTTAATAATCATGCAAAAACAAGGAAGAATGTGAGAATTTTCCACACAATTCCAGCATGGCATGACCCATAGGAAATGGGGAGCACAATAGTAATCAGTTCCCAGCAAGGGCGAACTCACAAGGAGAGTGCAAGTAAAGCTTTAGCTTTGAATTGTAATACAAGTGCAATCAAGACAGAGTTTCATAGACTCTCTACAGTGTGGAAACAGGCCATTTTGGCCTATCAAGTCTACACCAACCCTCCGAAGAGTGACCCATTCCCCTATCCTATTACTCTACATTTACCCCTAACTATTGCACCTAACCTACACATCCCTGAACACTATGGGCAATTTAGCATGGCCAATTCACCTAACTTGCACCTCATTTGAATTGTAGGAGGAAACCCATGCAGAGATGGGGAGAATGTGCAAACTCCACACTGACGTTACCTGAGGGTGGAATTGAGCCCAGGTCCCTGGTGCTGTGGGGCAGCAGTGCTAACCACTGAGCTACCATACCACCCCTTCTAAGGACCTTCGTATAAGGGGTTGTTGCAAGCCAAATAGACTTTCTTCTGTAGGTACTCAATACTCTTAGAACACTCTGGATACACAACTTTACTTGGGAGTTAAAGCAACGATTCCTACTTGGCTGATAGTGTCTTGGACCTCTTCAACTATTCAGTCCATTGAGGACTTAGGTTTGACATTTAAACCAGGTATTTTAAGATATTCTTAGTCTGGGGCAAGTTGCTGCTGCAGGCATTGAAAAGAAATAGCCTGGAATGTCTCCTCCCACTGCATGATAATGAGTGTAATTTCTACTACCCGCGCAGAACCAGTCAAATGATTTGGCACAGTCTCAAGAAATCCTAGGACTGTGCTGAAGGCAGGTGAAGAATACCTGGCAGATTAGGCCTCTGGCCCTTTCTC
This sequence comes from Chiloscyllium plagiosum, assembly GCF_004010195.1. NCBI lineage: Eukaryota > Metazoa > Chordata > Chondrichthyes > Orectolobiformes > Hemiscylliidae > Chiloscyllium > Chiloscyllium plagiosum. The sequence goes on along the minus strand of NC_057711.1, from coordinate 74,429,725 downwards.
CTCCTCACTGAATTTGAGGAAGACGGATGTTACAGGCACCATGACAATGTTTATGTACTCTGAAAGCTTGCAGAGCGTGAATGAGCACAATTGAAGAAAATGACATGACCTTATTCTGAGCTGCAAAAATTGTCTAAATCCACACTCATGTTGCAAGCTCAGCTGATCCATCAGCATGACATGTGCTTCTGAGAAACAACAAATTACCCCAATATCTCCAATCAGAATATTACAATGCAAAAACATTTTCAGCATGAACTTTTATTTACTTACAAGGCAATTTTCAAAAGTTGCACCAGTCATGTGATTTTGCAAAATGAACCAAATGTTTTTATAATTTTGTAAATTAGATAACTTTTTAACATGGATTCAAAATATGACGGAAATTATCTTTGTCAATTAAAGCAAAACATTTACTGGCCAATTAAAACAATACAGTAATGCGTTAGTAATAATAATGTCCAAAGTAGTCTTCATAGCATAAACATAGCATAGCAAGTAAGCATAAATCTAACAAAATTCAAAACCAGCTTCCTAAATTTCTTGGGCACCTTTGTAAAGTTTAATTTGCTAATATTTACATGTCTCAGATTGCTGAAGCACATTACCTGGTATCTGTCTATAGTTTACATTTCTGAAAATGTTTGCAGATAATTTATTTCATAGGTCCATCATTCCCTAATACCCTACAATGCTCACACAATTATTACATTGGAGAGATTTAGTAATCTTGAATGCATTACGTTTACACACAAAGAGAGGTAGATATTTCAACCTCTCTTCCACAAATGTCAGTAAATGTTGGCTCAGTGGTTAATTTTAAATCTGCAATAGATGATTTTTTTTTCAGCAAAGGTATTACTGGATATGGGTCAAAGGTAGGTATATGGATTGAGGCCATATATCAACCATGATCTCAGTGAATGGCAGAACAGGTACAAGGGACTGAATGGCTTCCTCCTGCTCCTAGGTTCCTAAACAATTTCTGGCTCTGTTTTGTAAAGCCACTTTTCACTCACTCACTAGGTTAAATGCTAATTTTATTTATTTTCATCAAATTCTCACGTCAATTCTTGTTAAATTTTGTTCTGTCTCCTCGAGACTCAGTTATTCAAATGAAATGTTGACTGAACCCTCACATTCTTTTGATTTTTTTGATGTAATGAGTGTCATTGGCCAGGCTAGTATTTATTTTCATCCTTAATTGCCCTTGAAATGGGGGTGTTGAACTGCCTTCTGGAATCACAACAGTCCTTCAGATGTAGATGCTGTAATAGTGCTTTTAGACAGTGAATTCCAAGATTTTGTATCAGTGATAGTGAAGGAAAGGCAATATAATGCCAAGCCAAAAATGTGTGTGACTTGGAGGAAAACCTGTATTCGATGATGTTCTCATGTATCTGCTGCCATTGGCCTTCTAGGTGTTTGGGTTTGAACATTTGGAAGGCACTATCAAAGGATCTTTGGTGAGATACTACAGTGCAACACAAAGATGTTAGCCATTGTTGACACCATAGGTGCGAGTGAATAGTGAAGGTGATGGATAGGGTGCCAATGAAATGGACTGTTTTGCTTTGGATGTTATGAAAGCATCATCAATAATGCTATTAAGCAGCAGTTGCAAAAAGACCACTCCCTCCGTGACTCCCTCGTCAGATCCACACCCCCCACCAACCCAACCTCCACTCCCGGCACATTCCCCTGGAACCGCAAGAAAAACTTGCGCCCACACCTCCCCCCTTACTTCCCTCCAAGGCCCCAAGGGATCCTTCCATATCCGCCACAAATTCACCTGCACCTCCACACACATTATTTACCGCATCCGCTGCACCCGATGTAGCCTCCTCTGTATTGGGGAGACAGGCCGCCTACTCGCGGAACGTTTCAGAGAACACCTCTGGGACACCCGGACCAACCAACCCAACCACCCCGTGGCTCAATACTTCAACTTCCCCTCCCACTCCACCAAGGACATGCAGGTCCTTCGACTCCTCCATCGCCAGATCATAGCAACATGACGGCTGGAGGAAGAGCGCC
>NC_057711.1:74419795-74427631 GCF_004010195.1 Chiloscyllium plagiosum | reverse complement strand
TACAATCTTCTTCCTGACCTCTCCGCCCCCACCCCCTCTCCGGCCTATCACCCTCACCTTAACCTCCTTCCACCTATCGCATTTCCAACACCCCTCCCCCAAGTCCCTCCTCCCTACCTTTTATCTTCGCCTGCTTGGCACACCCTCCTCATTCCTGAAGAAGGGCTTATGCCCGAAACGTCAATTCTCCTTCTCCTTGGATGCTGCGCTTTTCCAGCAACACATTTTTAAACTACTGCTATCTCCTCAGGTACAGAAGCAGTCTATACCCATATGTAGCTGGACCTGCACAGCAGTCAGGACTGAGCTGAAAAGAGGCAAATAACATTCACACCAAGCAAGTGCCAGGCAATGGCCATCTCCAATGAGAGAGAATCTAACTATAATCTCTTGATGTTCAATGGCATTACCAACACCATATCCCCCAAAATCAACAAACTATTAGTCACTATTGACCAGACTGGCTAGAAAAATAAAGTGGGTACAACAGAAGGTCAGAGGCTAGGAACTCTGGGATGAGTAACTCATCTCCGATCTCCCCAATGCTTGTCCACTTGGATGTGTTCATTTCCAGGGATGCAATCCAGAATAAAGCAGCCCGATTGATTAGCACTCATTTGACCACTGCTGGGTTCTGGTTGGCAATCAGTAATTTGCTGATTTTAGGTAGTTTGAAAGACCCCCATATCTTTGGTTCTCAACACTGGAATTATTCAGGGAATGTGAAATGAAGACAGCAGTGGACAGGTATTTCAAGGCAAAATAATCTCTGTGTTTATTGAAATACAAAAAGGTAAGTATAATAGAAAAAAATAAAGTGAATTTAACATAATCAATTATATAAATGACAGTAATTAAACACACTATTAAACTAAACGCAGATTAAACGCTATTTGAACCTAAAACAAGGATTTTAATCACAGAAATATTAATCAGGCTTCCTACCCTCGGTATCCCATGTTCTGTCACCACCCACCTTCTCCTTCCTGCTAGCTAGTTCAGAAACTTTGAGGTCTTGGGAGTTTAAGCTCATCACTGGGGAATGCAAGATTTTGAAATAAAGCTAGCTGTTCCTGCTTGCTATCCCTAGTGCCTGGATGAAGACTTTGGACTGTGTAAGCCTGCAGTCTGGGTTGAGTCCGCTGGTGCAGTAGGATGCATCATGGATCGATCGGGTTATTATTTGGTTTTCCTTACTTTCTGGTGGTTTCGCAGGCCTGGATTTTACCTCAGGAGGAGTCTGAGACGTTGTTGTGTAGGTTGAGTCAGTGGTTTTTGGAGTTTGTCTGTTCTTAGGTCTGCTGGTCACAATCAGTTGCCGTTGGTTCCCCTTAGTTCGGAACAGGCCCGTGTCGGTCACTCTCAGAATTACTATTGGTGTCCCCTTTTTTGGAGATAGCTATTGGAAATAGCCACTGGAATTAGCTGTTGGCCGCCTGGAACATTTCTGTGGATAGCTCTTCGGTAGGCTCTCGGGTGGAGCTGCCTGGAACTTGTCTGGGGATAGCTGCCTGGAATGCCTACTGGAGAATAGCTGTAGGGATAGGTGCCTGAAGTGAGGTCCATGCCTGCAATTATACACCTTCTGGACCCTTATCTTTGCACCAAATCTGTGCTTGCCATTGTGTTTCTGGTGTTCCTTTGAAGTCAATCGGTTTCCTGATAGTTAGAAGTATGTGTGAATGGATTTTAATTGAAGTTGGATGTCCAGTATCTCTGTGAATGGATTTCAATTGAAGTTGAGTGCTCGGTATCGGTATCAGCCCCATTCTGTCTCTGCTGGGTAGCCCGAGGTGTAACAGTTGGTTTAAGTCTAGAGTGTTAGGTTTGGTTAATTGTTCTGTTAGAGTGGAGTTGTAAATTGGATTTCCAGGCCGAACAATAGTCGAAGACTAAAACCATCCTGCCTCCATATGTGTTTTGTTGCAGCCTCAGCTCAGGATTTTGTCCAGTGCTTTAGATGTTAGAAAAATCCAGCGACTTGTCCAGTGTTTTAGATGTTGGGGGGGTTCTGCTCAATCCTACACTCCTGCAACATTTAGTCCTTTCATCACCAATACAGTAGTGTGTACAATGTACAGGATACACCTTTACTCCCCAGGGAGCAGATGCATTGGAACATCACAATCAGTAAGTCCACCTCCAAGCTATATGATTCTTAATTGGAACTATATAATTGTTCCTTCTCTGCTGCTGGGTCAAAGTCATGGAACTCCCTTCTTAACTGGACTGTGGGTGTCCCTCAACACGAAATACTATCAGATCGTATAGAGCTTTATAATATCATGAGGTGCATGGATAGGTTAAATAGACAAGGTCTTTTCCCTGGGTGGGGGAGTCCAGAACTGGAGGGCATAGGTTAGGGGTGAGAATGGAAAGATATAAAAGGGACCGAAGGGATAACATTTTCATGCAGAGGGTGGTGCCAGAGAAAGTGGTGGAGGCTGGTACAATTACAATGTTTAAAAGGTGTCTGGATGGGTATATGAATAGGAAGTGATGAGAGGGATATGGGCCAAATGCTGGCAAATGGGACTAGATTAATTTAGGATATCTTGTCAGCATGGGCGAGTAGTCTGTTTCATGCTGTACAGTTTTATGACTCCATCAAAAAAAAATCTCAAGACCACCTCCTCCAGTTATGTTCTTCTCCAGCAATAAGTTTGGCTTAGCCAATGACATCCGCATTCCATTAATGGATTACAAAAAAAAGGAAAGACATTCAGCATCTGATATGCAATTGTGAGAGACAGACTTGAAGAGCTGAGGAAGCAACATTCCAAAGGCAAACATTCACCAAAAAGCTGGCAAGAAGTGCGGGAAAAATTAAATGGAGTAGGAAAAGTCAGAAAATCTGCCCATATTTATTAACAAAGGAAGATCTGTAAGATGCAAGAGAAGGGTTCAGAAGTAATGTGAGAGATCCTTAAGTGAAAAGTGGATAAATGTATGAAAACTATGCAAAGACCAGAAAGGGAAGTCAAGGGAGCAAACAATAGAGCTCTCGTCTTTTTCAAAAAGTGTTGTCATTGTTGAGAAAAGGCTCCACCAAGCAAGGCAGCAAGAGACAACTAAAGGACAGAGAAACCATTTATACTCAGGCTGTAGGACTGGAAGACTCAAAGTTCATTGAAGCTGAAAAGAAGGAAAATATGAGAAATCCAGTGAAACAGTTAAGAAGAAGTGAGGATAAATTAAAGATTGAAAAGGGCCATGACTTAATTATTAAACCAAGGTTTCAACAGGAAGAGTTATAAAGGCAACAGCCAGAGCACTTTATTTAAAAATTCATGTTGAAATAAGTGCTTGGTGCATTTGATTGGAGAAGATGGGAAAACATCCATTTTGTTCTGAATAAGTGGAAAATCTCTACTTTGGTTACAGGGGATGGAAAAACTATGAAAAAGGTGCAGTCACCATCTAATTGTTCAACAAAGGATGGGGAAATCCTAAAATGTGGATAAACCAATTAGCAATGTAGAGAAACAGCAGTAGGAAGAAATAGGATTTTGAAAGCTGTAATTCACTGCAGAACTGTCAATAATACAACTTATAGATTTGAAACATTTAATACTACATGGCATCAATGTAGAGTTTAAAGAACTGGCAAACAATAAACATACTGGACAGTCTAGCGAGTATGACAGTAATTAAATTTAACACAGCATAAATGAATACAAAAACACAATCTTAAACAACAGTAGATTATAAGCAATATTAAAATGTTACAGATTTAAAATAGTTGCAGCACCAAGTTACAAAGCAACACAAGGAAGGATGTTACATATGCAAAGATCTCAGTACCAATCTCTTTTAGAAAAGAAATCTGAGGCATTCTTAGGAGAGCTTTGTGATCGCAATGATTTTGGATTAATTGAGCTCGTTTTCACCCATAAATATCCTGTTAAATTTAAGCTTGGTACAAGTGGCAGGGTCATTTTAAAAAGTTTGTTCGGATGTGTCTTCACTAGCTAGCCCAGCAATTTTTGCACATGATCAATTGTCCCAGAGAAGATAGTGGTAAGCTACCTCCTTGAACTGCCACAGTCTTATCAGAGCAGTTACCATGGCTGCAGACTCAGAAAATTGGAGCTCACAGAGATGGCATAGGTGGACTAATGATCTATGTATGCTACGAGTATATTGCAATACAGAGCACAAGATAGATGAAAATGTTTATGCAGTTCAAAATCAACTTTCCTCACTTATAAACTAATATTACTGCTTGTCACTTCCCATGGTTAGGTATGTGTTGTGTTGCTCCTAGCATGCTATTCTGCAATGAGGGTTAATCCCCTGGTTTGCTGGTAATGATAGAATGGAGAATAGTTTGGGCCATGAGGCTGCAGATTGTGACAAGTTATAATGCTACTGCTACTGACATTTCACAGTGATTCATGGATGTCCAGTCTTGAGTTTCTAGATCTGTTTCAAGTCTTTTCCACATTGCACAGTGATATTACCACACATCACGATGGGATGTGAAGATAGGACTGTGTGGTGGACACTTACTCATCCTCTCCTGGACATTGTAACTTGAGAGGAAATCAGTTCTGTGCCCTTGCAGAGCCTATTGGATCTTGCAGAATCTTTGTGCATTGTGGTCTGGACACTTTTAAGATTACTTGCGATTGTGTTTGCTTCACTAAAAAATTATTATGTTCAATGTCCAATTTCCAGAGCAGCAAGGAGAGAAGGAGAGGTGAAGTGAAGGCTGCTGGGAAGGGTGAGATTTCCCATATTAAAAGGGACTTACCTCGGGAGTCGGGTCTCCATTTGTCGAGAGGTGCAAGGGAGGAGCGAAGGACTTCTGGGAAGTCATATATTTGTGTGGTTGCGTTACCCGAAACACTACTCAGGTAGTGTCTCCCACCCATCCTCCTCCTCTAAACAAAACAAAAAGGTTCTGTGCACCAGATTGGTAAGGTAACGAGTTTATTTTTTACTCCTTATTTTATCAACAGTCTCTTTGGGAATTTAAAATTGTGGAAACGGAGGTGAGGGCAATTGAATGTTCCTCCTGCAGAATGTGGGAGGTAAGGGTCAACCACTAGTGTCCCTGCTGACTACATCTGAAGGAAGTGCACCCAACCCCAGCTCCTCGAAAACCGTGTTAGGAAACCGGAGCTAGAGCTGGATGAACTTTGGATCATTCCAGAGGCAGAGGGGGTTATTGAGAGGAGTTACAGGGAGGTAGTCACTCCTCAGGTACAAGAAAAAGGCAGATGGGTTACAGTCAGGGGACGGAAAGGGAACCAGCAGGCAGTGCAGAGATCCCCTGTGGCCATTCCCCTCAACAATAAGTATACTTTTGGGGGGACGACTTACCAGGGGAAAGCAGTGGGGCACAGGGCTCTGGCAAAGAGTCTGTTCCTGCTGCTCAGAAGGGAAGGGGGAAGAGAAGCAGAGCAGTAGTCATTGGGGACTCCATAGTTAGGGGGACAGATAGGAGGTTCTGTGGAGACGAGAGAGACTCACGGTTGGTGTGTTGCTCCCAGGTACCAGGGTTCGTGATGTCTCTGATCGTGTTTTTGGGATCTTTGGCTGGGGGGTGGGGGTGGGAGAAGTGGGGGAGCAGCCCCAAGTCATGGTCCACATAGGCACCAATGACATAGGTAGGAAGAGAAATGGGGATTTAAGACAGAAATTCAGGGAGCTAGGTTCGAAGCTTAGAGCTAGAACTAACAGAGTTGTTGTCTCTGGTTTGTTGCCCGTGCCCCGTGCTAGTGAGGCAAGGAATAGGGAGAGAGGGGAGTTGAACACGTGGCTACAGGGATGGTGCAGGAGGGACAGTTTTGGATTCTTGGATAACTGGGACACTTTCTGGGGTAGGTGGGACCTCTACAAGCAGGATGGTGTTCATCTGAACCAGAGGGGTACCAATATCCTTGGAGGGAAATTCGCTAAGGCTGTTGGGGTGGGTTTAAACTAATACAGCAGGGGGATGGGAACCAAAATTGCAGGTCGAGTATAGAAAAGGTTGAGAATAGGGAGGTCCGAAATCAAGTTTCAGGGACGCAAGATGGCACTGGCAAGCAGGAAGTTGGTTTGAAGTGTGTCTACTTCAACGCCAGGAGCATCCAGAATAAGGTGGGTGAAGGTTGTTGCAGGTTCCAGGATTTAGATGTTTCAGTAAGAACAGAGAAGATGGTAAAAGAGGGGGAGGTGTGGCATTGTTGATCAAGGACAGTATTGCAGTTGCAGAAAGGATGTTTGGGGACTTGTCAACTGAGGTAATATGGACTTAGGTTAGAAACAGGAAAGGAGAGGTCACCCTGTTGGGAGTTTTCTATAGGCCTCCGAATAGCTCCAGAGATGTAGAGGAAACGATAGCAAAGATGATTCTTGATAGGAGTGAGAGAGACAGGGTAGTTGTCATGGGGGACTTCAACTTTTCAAATATTGACTGGGGACACTATAGTACGAGTACTATAGATGGGTCAATTTTTGTCCAGTGTGAAGGAGGGCTTCCTGACACAGTATGTAGACAGGCCAACAAGGGGCGAAGCCACATTAGATTTGGTACTGGGTAATGAGCCCGACCAGGTGTTAGACTTAGAAGTAAGTGAGCACTTTGGTGATAGCGATCACAATTCTGTTATATTTACTTTAGTGATAGAAAGGGATAGGTGTATACCACTGGGCAAGAGTTACAGCTGGGGGAAAGGCAATTACGATATGATTAGGCAAGATTTAGGAAGCATAGGATAGGGAAAGAAACTGCAGGGGATGGGCACATTACAAATGTGGAGCTTATTCAAGGAAAAGCTCCTGAGTGTCCTACATAAGTATGTACCTGTCAGGCAGGGAGGAAGCTGTAGAGCGCGGGAGCCGTGGTTTACGAAGGAAATGAAATCTCTGGTCAAGAGGAAGAAGAAGGCTTATGTTAGGATGAGATGTGAAGGCTCAGTTAGGGCGCTTGAGAGTTACAAGGTAGCCAGGAAAGACCTAAAGAGAGAGCTCAGAAGAGCCAGGAGGAGACATGAGAAGTTGTTGGCGGCTAGGATCAGGGTAAACCCAAAGGCTTTCTATAGGTATTTAAGGAATAAAAGAATGATGAGAGTAAGATTAGGGCCAATCAAGGATAGTAGTGAGAAGTTGTGTGTGGAGTCAGAGGAGATGGGGAAGCACTAAATGAATATTTTTCAACAGTATTCACTCTAGAAAACGACAATGTTGTTGGGGAGAATTCTGAGATACAGGCTACTAGACTAGGTAGGATTGAGGTTCACAAGGAAGAAGTATTAGAAATCCTGCAGAGGGTGAAAATAGAGAAGTCCCCTGGGCCGGATGAGATTTATCCTAGGATCCTCTGGGAAGCCAGGGAGGAGATTGCCAAGCCTTTGACATTGATCTTTAAATTATCATTGTCTACAGGAATAGTGCCAGAAGACTGGAGGATAGCAAATGTGGCTCCCCTGTTCAAGAAAGGGAGTAGAGACAACCCTGGTAATTATAGACTAGTGAGCCTTACTTCAGTTGTTGGTAAAGTGTTGGGAAAGATTATAAGAGATAGGATTTATAATCATCTAGAAAAGAATAATTTGATTAGGGATAGTCAGCACGGTTTTGTGAAGGGTAGGTCGTGCCTCACAAACCTTATTGCATTCTTTGAGAAGGTGACCAAACAGGTAGATAAGAGTAAACCATTTGATGTGGTGTATATGGATTTCAGCAAGGCGTTCGATAAGGTTCCCCACAGTAGACAATTGTACAAAATGTGGAGGAATGGGATTGTGGGAGATATAGCAGTTTGGATCAGTAATTAGCTTGCTGAAAGAAGACAGAGGGTGGTGGTTGATGGGAAATGTTCATCCTGGAGTCCAGTTACCAGTG
>NC_057711.1:74400932-74419548 GCF_004010195.1 Chiloscyllium plagiosum | reverse complement strand
GCCTTTTTCCAAGTATGATGACGGCGAGCACGAGGGGGCACAGCTTTAAATTGAGGGGTGATAGATATAGGACAGATGTCAGAGGTAGTTTCTTTACTCAGAGAGTAGTAAGGATATGGAATGCTTTGCTTGCAACGGTAGTAGATTCGCCAACTTTAAGTGCACTTAAGTCGTCATTGGACAAGCATATGGACATACATGGAATAATGTAGGTTAGATGGGCTTCAGATTGGTATGACGGGTCGGCGCAACATCAAGGGCCGAAGGACCTGTACTGCGCTGTAATGTTCTATGTTCAATGTTCTATGACATGGTCACGATTATTTGTGACTAGGAGTTGCATATATTTCATATTCAGGAAGCTCTGGTTATAGATGCCATCAAGCTGTACTTTAAAAGTTTCTGATTGATGCAATTGCCCTTGAAGGGCCTCACATTGCTCACATGAAGTAGCTATGTGTTCAGACAGAAGGGAAAAAAAGACCCTAACCCTGCCCAGTCTTGGTGTGGTCACAAACATTTTCATCGCACATTTACATGAGCATAGAAGTTTTCACAGATTGTGCTTGGCAAGTTGTGGATTCAGTATAGTAGTCAAAAGACCCGTTGGTATCTTCTCGTTGAGACCACCAGCACAAAACTACTAAATGTTCCCATACACCGTGCTGAATTATGACTTAATCTTTCAACATTACACCCTGAGCTCTGGTCCTACAATTTAGTCATTCCAACCATCATGCTGCACTGAAATGAAACAAAATACTGTAGACATTGGAAATCTGAAACAAACAGAGAGAATATTGGAGAAATTCAAGAAGTCTAACAGTATCGGTGGAGAGAAAAACTGAGTCAACATTTCAAGTGTAATTCTTCTTCAGAAGCTAGACAAACATCCAGCAATTTGATTGGATACACAGACTTTAAGCTCTGACATCTTTTCAAAACAATGAATGATTTACCCATGATTATAGTAGAAGACCAATTATTTCTGTTTCCTTCCAGGAAGATGTATTGCAAAGGATACACTAGGAAAATGTAGGCATGTCCACGTGCATAACCGGGGCTTAGTCAGAGTTGTGGTGGCCAGAGACCTCAAAATAGATTATTACCCTTTTGAAATCTGGAATTGTACTGAACTGTGAGGTGTGGAAAACACTCCTGTCATCACTGAAAACAGACCAAAAGAGAAAACCCAGCCGTGTTTGTAACAAGAAACAAATACTGAGAACGAAAATATCAGTAAAACACATTTGAGCTCATTCAGGAATTTCTAACTGCTGTTGTTCCCATAGCAGAACAGCCTGGTGAACACAATGATATTAGCAGAACTGTCAATGTCAATAACAATAATTATACTGAGAGAGCAGTATCCTTCCAGTCACAATACTGAGAGAGTGAAAAAAAATTATTTCAATCAAACGATTTCAGATGGCCTGAAGATAAGGTACATGATCAAGAACTTGATAAACATCTGCTGCATATGACTATATACAGACCTTTGTCCATGGATTCAGGACATGGTCAAGACAAATAAATAGCTGGATTAAGCATTCAGGATGCAGTGTAAAAGACAGTACCTTCTCCTATTAGAAAGTCTGTTCGAGAAAGCTATGGTATTGCAAATAACTTAGAACTGTTTCAATAAAACAGCTGTCTTCCCTGATGGACATTCATAAGATTAAAGGTGTGTCAGATGCTTTTATGGAGCAACTACCTGAGTTAGCAGGGAAGGGTTCCTCTGTGAAGGGAATTCAGGAGATTAAAGGTCTTCCAGAAAGGTTATAGAGGAATAAGTAGGTCTACAAGGAATATCATCTTCCACAAAGGATATCCAAGAGAAAAGATCTGCTTCTAAAGAAATGCCCCCACAGATCAGAATCTGGACCAATAGTCCTCAAGGTAGAGACCTCCCATTATTCCTACTGCAAAAAGAGTGAGTTCTGGGAAACCAGTGAAACATTCTAGCTTCCTGTATTTGTGAAGTCAAAGACTTGTGGGGAGATGGGGTAATGATAAATGTACATATAGTTATATGTAAAGATTGTTTATGTATATATAAGGTTAACTGTGGAAACAAATGTTTATGGGAAGGTGAGGTATTGTATGAGCCGAATGACCTGAAAGAGATGCCACTCAATCTTTGGAAGGAGACAGTAGAGTTCAATATGTAGCAGATATATTCTGTAAAATCCTTAGTATCTAACCAGTAATCTGAACTAGAATTATAGATATTATTCAATAAGCCATTTTGCTTAATAAGACAGATGTCCTTTTTGTTTAGACTCGCCAAAGGTCTATCTTCTAGGCGGGTAGTTGGACAGACTCCAGGAACAACATGGACAAAGGAGGAATGGTGGCTATGAACTACCCCTAACCAACTCCAGCCCAGTACAACATACGAGCATACTTCAGGGGTAGGCAATGGTCTAGTGATATTATCGCTAGACGATTAATCCAGAGACCCAGGTAAAGTTCTGAGGACCTGGGTTTGAATCCCACCAAGGCAAATGGTGAAATTTGAATTCAGTATTAATCTGGAAATAAGAGTCTAAGGATAACCATGAATTGATTGTTGGAAAAACCCACCTGGTTCACTAATGTCTTTGAGGGAAGAAAGTCTACCATCCTTACCTAATGTGGCCTACATGTGACTCCAGACCCACAGAAATGTGGTTGACTTTTAACTGCACTCTGTGCAATTAAGGTTAGGCAATAAATGCTGGCATAGCTAATGACACCCACATCCAATAAATGAATTTTTTTTAAATAGCAGAAGTGGCCAATACTACAAGGTAACAGTAGTAGTAATCAGAACAATACTAAAGGCAATGAGACAGGAGGTGACTTCCTCTGACATGACATCAGGCCTCTGACCTTCCACCGTATAGCCACAGTATTATATAGCTAAATCAGTTCAAATTCTGGTCAATATTAACTCCCATAGAGTCATAGGCTCATAGAAATGTACAGCATGGAAACAGACACTTTGGCTCAACTCCATGCTGACCAGATATCCCAACCCAATCTAGTCCCACCTGTACACATCTGTCCAAACCTTTCCTATTCATATACCCATCCAGATGCCTTTTAAATGTTGCAATTGTACTAGCCTCCACCATTTCCTCTGGCAGCTCATTACATGCACGTACCACCCTCTGAATGAAAACGTTGCCCCTTAAGTCTCTTTTATATCTTTCCCCCTCACCCTAAAACTATGCCCTCTAGTTCTGGACTCCCCGACCCCAGGGAAAAGACTTTGTCTATTTGTCCTATCTATGCCCCTCATCATTTTATAAACCTCTAAAAGATCACCTCCAACAATCCAGGGAAAACAGCCCTAGCCTATTCAACTTCTCCCTATAGCTCAAATCTTCCAAATCTGGCAACATCTTTGTAAATCTTTTCTGAACCCTTTCAAGTTTCACAACATCTGTCCGATAGGAAGGAGACCAGAATTGCACGCAATATTTCAACAGTGGCCTAACCAATGTCCTAGGAGAAAGTGAGGACTGCAGATGTTGGAGATCAGAGCTGAAAAATGTGTTGCTGGAAAAGCGCAGCAGGTCAGGCAGCATCCAAGAAGCAGGAGAATCGACGTTTCGGGCATAAGCCCTTCTTCAGGAATGAGGAAGGTATGCCAAGCAGGCTAAGATAAAAGGTAGGGAGGAGGGAGTTGGGGAGGGGGGGGGGGGTGGCGTTGGGAATGCAATAGGTGGAAGGAGGTTAAGGTGAGGATGATAGGCCAGAGAGGGGGTGAGGGCGGAGAGGTTGGGAAGAAGATTTGCAGGACAAGAAGGCGGTGCTGAGTCCGAGGGTTGGGACTGAGATAAGGTGGGGGGAGGGGAAATGAGGAAGCTGGAGAAATCTGCATTCATCCCTTGTGGTTGGAGGGTTCCTTGCATTCATCCCTCCTAATACATATACATCCTATTCCTCAGGATTTCCTCCAACAACTTGCCCACCACTGATGTCAGGCTCACTGGTTTATAGTTCCCTGGCTTGCCCTTACCAGCTTTCTTAAAGAGTGGCACCATGTTAGCCAACCTCCAGTCTTCCGGCACCTCACCTGTAACTATCGATGATACAAATATCTCAGCAAGAGGCCCAGCAATCACTTCCCCAGCTTCCCACAGAGTTCTAGGCTACACCTGATCAGGTCCTGGGGATTTATCCACTTTTATGCATTTCAAGACATCCAGCACTTCCTCCTCTATAACTTGGACATTTTTCATAATGTCACCACCTATTGCCCTACATTCTATATCTTCCATGTCTTTTTCCACAATAAATACTGATGCAAAATTCTCATTTAGTATCTGCTCCATCTCCTGCGGCTCCACACAAATGCTGCCTTGCTGATCCTTGAATGGCCCTATTTTCTCTCTAGTTATCCTTTTGTCCTTAATGTATTTGTAAAAACCTTTTGGATTCTCCTTAACTCTATTCGCCAAAGCTATCTCATGTCCGCTTTTTGCCCTCCTGATTTACCTCTTTAATATACTCCTATTGCCTTTATACTCTTCTAAGGATTCACTCGATCTATCCTGTCTATACCTTACATATTCTTCCTCTTTTTCTTAACCAAACCCTCAATTTCTTAGTCATCTAACATTCCCTATATCTGCTATCCTTCCCTTGCACCCTAACAGGAATATATTTTCTCTGGATTCTCATTATTTCATTTCTGAAGACTTACCATTTTCCAGCCATCCCTTTACCTGTGAATATCTGTGCCTAATGGCTTTTGAAAGTTCTTGCCTAATACGGTCAAAATTGGCCTTCCATCAATTTAGAACTTCAACTTTTCAGATATGGTCTATCCTTTTCCATCACTATTTTAAAACTAACAGAATTATGGTTGCTGGCCCCAAAATGCTCCCCCACTGACACCTCAGTCACCTGGCCTGCCTTAATTCCCAAGAGGATGTCAAGTTTTGCACCTTCTCTAGTAGGTACATCCACATACTGAATCAGAAAATCTTCTTGTACACACTTAACAAATTCCTCTCCGTCTAAACCTTTAACACTATGGCAGCCCCAGTCTATGTTTGCAAAGTTAAGATCCCTTACCATAACCACTGTATTATTCTTACAGATAACTGAGATCTCCTTACAAATTTGTTTCTCAATTTTCCTCTGACTATTAGGAGGTCTATAATACAATCCCAATAAGGTGATCATCTCTTTCTTATTTCTCAGTTCCACCTGGATGTAATTCCAGGAATATCCTCCTTAGATACAGCTGTAATGCTATCCCTTATCAAAATGGCACTCCCCCTCCTTTCTTGCCTCCTTTCAGTCCTTTCTGTAGCATTTGTATCCTGGAACATTAAGCTGCTGGTCCTGCCCATCCCTGAGTCACATTTCTGTAATTGCTATGATATCCCAGTCCCATGTTTCCAATAAGTTCAACTGTCTTCCCTGTTAGGCCTCTTGCATTGAAATAAATGCAGTTGAATTTATCAGTCCTATCTTGTCTTCTGCTTTGTTCCTGCCTGCCCTGACTGTTTGACTCACCTTTGTTCTCAACTGTACCAGTCTCAAATTGAAATCTTTCCTCACTAGGTCTGTGGGTCCCACCACCCCACCCCAACCCACCTTACTAAATTTAAATCCTCCCAAGCAGCTCTAGCAAATCTCCCTGTCAGTATATTAGTCCTCTTCCAATTTAGGTGTAACCCATCCTTCTTGTACAGGTCACTTCTACCCCAAAAGAGCTTTGAATGATCCAACAATGTTGATAGAGTGGGGAAAGGGGTGGGCTTCTGCAATGGTAATAGCACAACCATTGAAAAATAGATTTTCTTCTATTAGACATAGTCACTGCCTGACACTTGTGTTGAATGTTACTTGCTATGTTGGTATATATGCCTAGGTCTTGCAAATGTTGCTTCTATCCTTTGTAAGCTTGAGGTCATTTAAAACTGATCATGTTTTAAATCAAAATCCATCTTGTTTTCCAATCTATCCTCATTAATTTACATTGGCTTTTGTTCAAGCAATACCTTGACTTTAAAGTTCTCAATTCAAATCCCTTTAAGACCTTGCCAATCCTTTATCTCCTTTATAACCATCAGCCTCAGAGATATTGATGCTTCCAAAATCTGCTCTCTTCAGCATTGCCAGCAAGTGTTTCACCGTTTGTGGTCATGCATTCAGTTACTTATGCATCATGCGCTGAAATTTTCTCCCTATACATGTCTTTTTCCTCCTTTAAGATACTCCTTAAACTTTACCTTGTTTACCAAGCTCTAAGGTACCTGAACTCAGACTTGCTTATGTGGTTCGATGGCATAGAGCACTTGGAACCTTTCAATACATTAAAAGCACTATATAAGTATGAGTCGAGAGTGTTATGCTGGAAAAGCACAGCAGGTCAAGCAGCATCCGATGAGCAGGAGAATCGACATTTCAGCCAAAAACCTTTCATCAAGAGCAGAAGCCATTCCTGATGAAGGGCTTTTGGCTGAAACGTCGACTTTCCTGCTCCTCAAATGGTGCCTGACCTGCTGTGCTTTTTTCCAGCACCACTCTTTCGACTCTGATCTCCAACATCTGCGGTTCTCACTTTCTCCTATAGGAGTTGTATCTTTGAAAATAATTCCATGCAAATCCCTAGTTCTGGCTCTTTGTTCACCAACTTCAGTCTTTGGCGTGTTATATTTTTCATAAGTAACACAATCTTTTCATATTCCTTCAAGTTATATTTAACAACTTGTTTTTTTTTTAAACTTAGCTCCACTTCTCACTTAATCCTCCCTGGAGCTCTTCTCACAGCCTATAGTTTGTTCTTCTAATATCTTGCACCTGTTCATTTTGGCTCCAGACTTTATTACAATATCAAATTTATGGTTTTCATATTACTGATAATGTAAAACAAACTTTGTTCCAATAAAGAAACAAACAAGTATTGTTGAATATTCCTTTACTTATGAAATACTGTTTTGCTAATGACAAAAGGTATGCCCACTCAGTTTGTATCTAGTTACATTACATTCTTGAATATCATATTGAACCAGTGGTAACCAATATTTCTAACTGATTACTTTCAGGTAAGAGCAATAAGGTTATGATGGCGGATCATGTAAAACTGCATTGGAGGACAATAAATATTCAGTCAGTATCTTTTTTGCAATGATTATTAGAAATCAGTAAAATTTAAAAGAACTAACTATCAATCATTGAATAGTTTTTAAAGTAATCAAAGTGTGAAATTCAGGGACATACCAATGACTTAGGTAGGAGATGTGGCCCTACAATCAAAATTTGGGGAATTAAGTAGAAAATTAACAAGCAGGATCTTAAATGCAATAATCTCTGGATTACACTCCGTGCAAATGAATACCATAATAGGAGTATTAGGCACATAAATGCTTGAATGGAAAGATGACGTTGGAGGGAGGGCTTTAGATTCCTGGGATACTGGGACCGATTCTGGGGAAGAATACACCTGGACAAGCCAGACAGATTGAATCTAAGCAGAGCTGAGACTCAGTTTCTTGCAGGCCATTTTGCTAGTGCCATTAAGAAGGCTTTATAGTAACGTTGTTAGAAATTATGCAAAACCAGGTTATAGTCCAACAGGTTTATTTGGAGGCATTAGCTTTCAAAGCACTGCTTCTTCATCGGGTGGTTGTGAAGCAGAACCATAAGACACAGAATTTATAGCAAAAAAAAATTAGAGGTTATGGTCTTGTGTGATTTTTAACATTGTCCACCCCAGTCCAACACTGGCTCCTCAAAATCATTAAAGTAACTTGGCAGGGTGTGAGACCCAAGAAAATAGAAGAAAATACCAGGATTCACCAAATACTTGGAGACACTGTTGGCTCTAGGATTGAGAATAGCAAATTAATAAGTGAAGTTAATATGGTGAAAACCATGAAGTCAAAATCAGAATTTCTTTGCATGTATGTGAATATGCAGAATACAGTAAATAAGTTTGGGGAACTACAAACACTAGTTGCCATGTGGCAATATGGTGCGATGATAACAGAAACATGGTTTGGGGAATGAAAAAACTGAGTGCTAAATGTTCCTGATACAAAGTATTCAGAAAAGATAGGAATGGAGGAGAAGAGAGATAGCAAGAAAGAGAGAGAGAGAGAAGATTTTATTTGTAATTTCTACCATATACAACTGATACAATAAAAAACGAGACAGCGTTCCTCCCAGACCAAGGTGCTACATGGACAGCACAAATTACACGATCATCCCAAGGGCAGCATAAAGTGCATTAGAAGTGGAGAACATACAAATTGCAGTGTAATAAAAGAATGATAATTAATAGACATTGTTCTAACAGCAATTTGAGGCGTGCAAAGAATTTCAGGTGGAAAAGAGTCTGATCATTCAGTGTCAAGAAGCCTGATGGCTTGACACATTGGAGGTTGAGAAGCGATTTTCTAGAAGTTTATAAAATAATGTGGGGTATAGGTAGAATTAATAGCAGATGTCCTTTCCCTAGAATGGAGGATTTCAAGACTAGGGGGTGCATTTTTAAGGTGAGGGGGTAGAGATTTAATAAAGACATGTGGGGCAAATCTTTTATGCAGTGTGTAGTTCATGTGTGGAATGAACTTCCTGACAAAGTGATAGATGTGGATACAATTACAACTGTTAAAAGACATTTGGATGAGTACATGAATAGGAAAGGTTTGGAGGGATATGGGCCTGACACAGGCATGTGGGACAAGTTTAGTTTAGGATTATATTTGGCATAGACTGATTAGACAGAAGGGTCTGTTTCTGTGCTGTGTGACTCTCTGGCTATGACCCTGTAAGAGCATTGCAGTGTTGGAGAAAAATGATGTTTTAGAGGGATCAAGGACAGAATAAATTTGTTTAGGGCTAAGGAACAAAACCATTTATTTTTTACCACCTGCTAGTGGAAAGCATGTAGAGGAACAAATCTGCAAGGAAATTACAGAGATGACAATATTATGTAGTCATTATATTGGAAGATTTCAATTATCCACACATAGATTTGGCAAGCATTAGTACAAGGGACAGCGAGCGACAAGTATTCCTGGATTTTGTGCTGGAGAGTTTCTTACATAAGGATGTGTCCAGTCCAATAAGAAATTATACTCCACTGGACTTGACTCTTGATCATGCAACAGTAGGGAACACTTAGGAAATGGTGCTCATTGTATCGTAAAGTCAAGGTGATAGCAGAGAATAACATGCATCAAAACAAAGCAAGACAAATTCAGTTGGCTGAGAGCTCACTTCAATGGGGCAAGAACAGACCTGGTCAGGATTGAAACTGAATAAGAGGTTGGTGGGAAAATATGCAACTGATTAGTGGGCTACCTCCAAAGAAGAGCATGAATATGCAAGAAATAAGGAATATGAACCAAGGGCAGGAAGAAGGGATTAGATTAATTTGGCGTCACATTCTGCACAGCACTATGGGTCGAAGGGCCCATTCCTCTCCTGTATTGTTCTATGTTCTATGTAAGAGATTATTCTAATATAGTGAAGGTACTTTGCATTAAATGAGAAAAACAGGGCAAACAAATCTAGAGCTCCCTGGATAAAAAAAAGAATAGAAATTAAGATAAAGAATAAAAAAAGTGCTTATTGAAGGTTTTGGATAAAATGAACAATTCAGAATTAAGAGGTATACAGAAGGTTCCAAGGTAAGGTAAAAAGCAAATAACAGAAGCAAAGATGAATTATGAGAAAAGTCTGGCAACCAGCATAAAACAGTGCTCGAAATTCTTCTACAGTCATACAAATAATAACGCATTACAAAAGTAGGAGGAGGGCTGAGTAGAGACCACAAAGGGGATATTCACATGGAGGCTGTAGGAATGGCTGAGATGTCAAATAAATATCTTTTGTGCATCTTTTCCAAACAGGGAGATGCTACATTGCCTATTGTGATTGTGGAGGAAGCTCTGTCACTGGAAGAGTTAAAGTTGATTAGGAAAAAATATTGGAGAGACAGTTAGTACTTAAGATTTGGAGATTTGGAGTTAGTACGTAGAGTTAACAAGAAACCAGGACCAGCTGAAATAAATCCAAGAATTTTGAAGGATGTGATGGTGGAGATTGCAGGTGCAATCACCATAATCCTTTACTCTTCCCTAGACTTTGGAAAGGTGCCAGAAGACTTGAAAGTTTCAAACGTTACAGCCTTGTTCAAGAAAGGTTGTAAGGATAAGCCCAGCAATTACAGACAAGTAGAAAGTTATGCTAAAGTTATATCAAACTCTAATCAGAGTGCACTTAGACTACGATATTGTGTACAGCTCTGGTCTCCATCTTAGAAAATGAATATAGAAACACTAAAGAGGATGCACGAAACATTTGTAGGGATTATACCAGAAGATTGAAGCTATACCTAAACCATAGATATTTTTATCTTTTCTCTCTCCCCGATTTTCCATTCCTGGTTTAATTTGAAATAGTGCATTGAATTAATTTTGATTTATGTATTCAAATAAGGTCCCCTACCAGTTGCTTCAACATTGAAAAGTACAAGTTTATCTTCTTTTATTTTTGTATTCAATCTTTTGACATAAGACTCTGGAATGCAGTGACTGAATCAATTCAGTACATAAGATCATAAGACCATAAGATAGAGGAGCAGAATTAGGCATCCGGCCAAATGAGTCAGCTCCAACATTCAATCATGGCTGATATGCTTTTAACATCATTCTCCTGCCTTCTGCTGTAACCCTTATTCCCTTTACTAATCAGGAAACTATCTATCTCTGTCTTAAATACATTCAATGACTTGGCCTCCACAGTCTTCTGTTGCAATGAGTTCGACAGATTCATCACTCTCTAGCTGAAGAAATTCCTCCATATCTCAGTTCTACAGGATCGCCTCTTCACTTTGACTCTGTACCCTCGGGTCATAGCCTCTCCTTCTGGTGCAAACATCTTCCTTAAATTCACTCTAACCAGGCTTCACAGCATTCTGCAAGTTTCAAAGAGATCCCCCCTCATCCTTCTAAACTCCAGGAATACAGACCCAGAGTCCTCAACTGCTCATCATATGACAAGTCCTTAATTCCTGGGATCATTCTTATAAATCTCCTCATGACCCTCTCAAACATCAGTATATCATTCCTTAAATATGGCTGCCAAAACTGCTCACAATTTTCCAAATGCGATCGGACCCAAGCCTTCTACAGCCTTAGCATTACATCTCTGCTCTTGTATTCTAACTCATGAACTGAATGTGAACATTGCATTTGCCTTCCTCACTGCCAACTGAACCTGCATGTTAGTCTTAAGAGAATCCTAACTAGGACTCTTAAGTCCTTCTGTCCTTTCACCATTTAGAAAATATTTTATTCCTTAATTCTTCTTACAAAAGTTTATAACTTCACACTTTGCCACAATGCATTCCTTCTGCCACTTCTTTGCCCAGTGCCCTAGCCTGTCCAAGTCCTTCTGCAGCCTCCCCATATCCTTAACACTACGTGTCATAGTCATAGAGTCATAGAGATGTACAGCACAGAAACAGACTCTTCGGTTCAATCCGTCCATGCCGACCAGATATTCCAACCCAATCTAGTCCCACCTGCCAGCACCTGCCCCATATCCCTCAAACCCTTCCTATTCATATCCCCATCCAAATGCCTTTTAAATGTTGCAATTGTACCAGCCTCCACCACATCCTCTGGCAGCTCATTCCATACATGTACCACCCTCTACAAGAAAAAGTTGGTCCTTAGGTCTCTTCTATATCTTTCCCCTCTCACCCTAAACCTATGCCCTCTAGTTCTGAACACCCTGACCCCAAGAAAAATACTTTGTCTATTTATCCTATCTATGCCTCTCATAATTTTGTAAACCTCTATAAGGTCACCCCTTAGCCTCCGACACTCCAGGGAAAACAGCCCAAGCCTGTTCAGCCTCTCCCTATAGCTCAAATCCTGCAACACTGGCAACATCCTTGTAAATCTTTTCTGAACCCTTTCAAGTTTCACAACATCTTTCCAATAGGAAGGAGAACAGAATTGCATGCAATATTCCAACAGTGGTCTAACCAATGTCCAGTATAGCCACAACATGACTCCCCAACTCCTGTACTCAATACTCTGACCAATAAAGGAAAGCATACCAGACACCTTCTTCACTATCCTATCTACCTGCGACTCCACTTTCAAGGAGCTATGAACCTGCACTCCAAGGTCTCTTTGTTCAGCAACATTCCCTAAGTGTATAAGTGCTGCCAAGATTTGCTTTCCCAAAATGCAGCACCTTGCATTTATCTGAATTAAACTCCATCTGCCACTTCTCAACCCAATGGCCTACCTGATCAAGATCCTGTTGTAATCTGATGTAATCTATTTCACTGTCCACTATACCTCGAATTTTGGTGTCATCTGCAAACTTACTAACTATACCTCTTATGTCACATCCAAATCATTTATATAAATGATGAAAAATAGTGGACCCAGCACCAATCCTTGTGGCACTCTATTGGTCACAGGCCTCCAGTCTGAAGAACAGCCCTCCACCACCACCCTCTGTCTTCTACCCTCCGACTATGTTTGTGTCATCTGCAAACTGAGCAACATTGCCCTCAGTTCCTTCTTCCAGACTGTTAATGTACAATGTGGATAGATGTGATCTCAACACTGACACCTGAGGAACTCGATTAGTCACTGGTTGCCATCTTGAAAAGCACCCCTTTATCCCACTATCTGCCTTCTGTCAGTCAGCCAATCCCCAATTCCTGCTTTATCTTGCCTCTAACACTATAGGCTTTTATCTGATTTAGCAATCCCTGTGCAGCACCTTGTCAAAGGCCTTCTGAACTCCAAATAGATCATGTCCACTGACTCTTCTTTGTTTAACTTGCTCCCTACTTCCTCCAACAATTCTGACAGATTTGTCAGGCATGGCTTCCTTTGGTGAAGCCATGCTGACTCAGCCCTATTTTACCATGCACTTTCAAGTATTCCGCAATCTCATCAGCAATCTTTTTGGGCGGCACAGTGACACAGTGGTTAGCACTGCTGCCTCACAGCGCCAGAGACCCGGGTTCAATTCCCACCTCAGGCGACTCTCTGTGTGGAGTTTGCACATTCTCCCCGTGTCTGCGTGGGTTTCCTCCGGGTGCTCCGGTTTCCTCCCACAATCCAAAAATGTGCAGGTTAGGTGAATTGACCATGCTAAATTGTTCATAGTGTTAGGTAAAGGGGTAAATGTAGGAGTATGGGTCTGGGTGGTATACGCTTCGGCGGGTCAGTGTGGACTTGTTGGGCCGAAAGGCCTGTTTCCATACTGTAAGTAATCTAATCTAATCTAATCCTTAATAATGGATTTAATATTTTATCAATCACTAAGGTCAGGCTAACTGACCGCTCATGTCCTATCCTCTGCCTCACTCCCTTCTTAAACAGAGGTGTTACATTTTCCCAATCCCTGGGACCCTCCCTGATTCCAGTGATTCCTGAAAGATAACCACAAATGTCTCTACAATCTCCTCAGCTGTCTCCTTCAGAACTCTGAGGTGTAGGTCCACCTGATATGAGAGAATTAACCACCTTCAGGTCACCAAAATCTTCTCTTTAGTGATGATCACGACACCCACCTCTGTCCCCTGCCTCTCTTGAATTCTGGTATGCTACTGGTCTTCACCATGAAGACTGATGTGAAGAACCCATTTAGTTCCTTCACAATTTCTTGTTTCCCCATTACTACTTGTCCAGCCTTATTTTCCAGAAGTCCAATGTCAACTCTTTAACCTGTTATATATCTAAAAAACCTCTTACAATCGGTTTTCAAATTACTAGCTAGTTTGCCCTCATATTTCAACTATTCCTCCCTTTTTTTGTTTATTTCTGCTGATTTTTAAATGTTTCCTAATCTTTTGGCCTTACACTAATCTTCCCAAAATTGTCTGCTTTTCTTTTTACTTTTATGATGTCCCTGACTTCCCTTGTCAGTCACAGTTGCCTCATCCTCACCTTAGTATTTTTCTTCTTCCTTGGGATGAATTTCTACAGCATTTCCTGATTTATCATCATAAACCCCTCCTACTGCTGCTCCAACGTCTTCCCTGCTAGGCTCCTCTTCCATTCTATTCTGACCAGCTCCTCCCTCATGTCTTGATAATTATTTGTACTCAATTGTTACCGTTACATCTGATTCCAGCTTCTTCCTCTCAAACTGCAGGGTGAACTCTGTCATAATATGATCACTGCACCCTAAAGGTTCCTTCATCATATGTTTAAGGTTCCTAATCCAGTCTGCCTCATTATACATCACCAAATCCAGAATTGCACATTCCCTGGTGGATTCTACCATAAACTGATCCAAACAAATCTCTTAAACATTTCACAAATTCCTTTTCTTGGGATCTGCTGCCAACCTTATTTTCCCAGTCCACCTGTATATTGACATCCCCCATGATTATTGTAGTAAGGTCGTTCTTATATGCCTTTTGTATCTCCAGATATTTTCTGCCCTACATCCTGACTACTGCAAGGAGGCCAAACGTAACAAGCACAGGTGACTTACCATCATACATACCGAGGTATTTTCAGCGTCTAACCTGCATGCTAGTTGAAAATACTGATCCTAAATTATTAGATAGTTCATGTAACATGATACACAGAGATCATTAAGGCCCCTATTTCTGTGCAAATAGAGTGAAAGGGCCTTAATGAAAATAAAGCACCTGCACAGTACTCAAACCTTGCAACTCATGTTTTCAGCAAAGCTGCACATGGTGGTTGTTTTACTTCAGTAAAGCCACTTTTTACTGAATTAAAATCACACAACACCAGGTTATAGTCCAACTGGTTTATTTAAAAGCACTGGCTTTTGGAGCATGCCGCCTTCATCCGATGGTTGTGGAACGTAAGATCTCAAGACATAGAATTTATAGCAAAAGTTTACAGTGTGATGCAACTGAAATTATATATTGAAAAAGACCTGGATTGTTTGTTTTAGAATGTTGGTTTCAGTTCTTTCACATGTAAAACCCAGAAGTTTTTTTTAAAGTTTCAATCTCAAGTGAACTTTAACAATAGGTGGCATATTGGCCCAGATAATGTATTGTAGGTGTGGGGTACCCTGTGTGAGGCTGTCTGTGCCCAATGTTCAGACTGATTCTAGTCTAAAAAGGGATTTACAGAACCTTACCATAGATTCATGCAGTGTTTTTGCAAAATAAAATGTAATTCTGCAAGTACAAATTCACCCCACAAACTTATATGTGTGTGTGTGGGGGTGGGGGTGTAATGAGTGTCTGTGAGAGAGTGTGTGTATGTGTATGTGTGTAAGTCTGAGTGTAAAAGGGTATGAGTCTGTGAGACGGTGTAAGTGTGGGTGTACAAATGTGAGCATATGAGAGAGAGCCTGTGTATGACACACGGTCTGTGTGACTATATGGGTCTGTAGGAGTGTGTGTGTGTGTGTGTGTATCTGTGTTTGTAGTGCAGTGGGGTCACCTGTAGTGTGACATGAACCCAAGGTCCTGGTGGAGGCCATCCCCCTGGGCACCAAATTTGGCTATCAGCCTCGGCTCGGTCAGTTTGCGTTGTTGCCTGTCCCAAAGTCCACCTTGGAGGATGGTGACCCGAAGGTTCGAGGTCAAATGTCCTGGACCGCTGAAGTGTTCTCCGACTGGGAGGGAACACTCCTGCCTGTTGATTGTTGTGTGGTGTCCATTCATCCGTTGCCATAGCCTCTGCTCGGTCTCGCCAATGCACCATGCCTCAGGGAATGGACGCTGCATAACAATCAACAGGCAGGGGTCTTCCCTCCCAGTCAGAGAACACTTCAAGGGTCCGGGACATTCAACTTTGAACCTTCGGGTAACCATCCTCCAAGGCGGACTTTGGGACAGGCAACAACGCAAAGTGACCAAGCAAAGCTGATAGCCAAGCTCGGTACCAATGGGGATGGTGAATTTGTACTTGCAGAATTACATTTTATTTTACTCAAAATCTACATGAATCCATGTTAGATTCTGTAAATCCCTTTTTTAGAAATAGAATCAGTCTGAACATTAGGGCACAGATAGCCTCACACAGGGCACCTCATAACTTCAATGCATTATCTGGGTCGACATGGCACCTATTGTTAAAGTTCACTTGAAAATGTAACTTTAAAACACGTTCTGGGTTTTGTGTATGAAAGAACTGAAACCAAAGTGGCCATTCTAAAAGACGAGAGACTTAACAAACAACCCAGATCTTTTTCAATATATAATTTTAAGCATAATACTGTAAATATTTGCAAAACATTCTGTGTCTTATGATCTTATACTCCACAGCCACCTGATGGAGGAGCAGCACTCAGAAAGCTAGTGCTTTCAAATAAACCAGTTGGACTATAACCTGGTGTTGTATGCTTTTTAACTTTGTATCCCCCAGTCCAACAACAGCATCTCCAAATCATTACCTTTCACTTGACTTGTCTTCAAAGTATTCTGGATCAATGGGAAAAGCACAGCAGTTCAGGCAGCATCCGAGGAGCTTCAGCAAAATACCCCCGAAATCCTAAACTCAATGCACTTACCAATAAAGGCAAGTATACCAAAGACCTTCTTCACTGTCCAATCTACCTGCAACTCCACTTTCAAATAACTTTGAACATAAGAACAAAGAACAATACAGCACAGGAACAGGCTCTTTGGTCCTCCAAGTATGCACTGCCACAGCTTGCCCTTCCATACTAAAGCTGCCTTCACTTAGAGCATCCAAATCCCTTGATTCCCATTCTGTTCATGTATTCATCCAAGTGCTTCCTGAATGCCGCTATTGTCTCTGCTTCCACTTCCTCTGGCAGCGCGGTCCAGGAACCCACCACCCTTTGTGTAAAGAACCTGCCTTGCACATCTCTTTTAAACGTCCCCCCTCGCACTTCGTGCCTGTGTCCCTGATAATTGACCCCCTCCACTCACACCATGAACCAATTCAAAATGGCTGACAGATGAATATGGCAATTTAATGATATTCCGGGAGAGTAGAGTGAAACGGACAGACAAATACACACTGACTCAAGGAGAGGGTTTGACAGAAGGATAGAGATGGTAAGTTAATGGGTAAAACATTGACCAAACCTGAGATCTAATCGGTGTAGTTAGTAGTGTTCTTATATCGAATGACAGATACCCCGGAATGAGTTACAGACTGGAACATAATCAACATGTTCAGGGTGGTTTATATTGGGAAGAACATATTCCCTGGAGTGAGTTACACACTGGAATATAATCAATATGTTCAGGGTGGTTTATATTGAGGAGAACAGATTCCCGGAAGTGAGTTACAGACTGGAATATAATCGAGGGGTTCATGTTGGTTGATGGGCAGAGACACAGAAACATGGGAGTAAGTTAGTGATTGGAATCTTATTTCAGGATCTAGAGTCGTTTATATTTTGAGTGATAGATGCATGGAAGTGAGTTACAGATTCAAATCTCATCGAGAGATTTCCAAATAGAGTAAAAGATACCGTGGAGTGAATTGCAGACTGGAATCTAATCCAGGAGTTTTGGGTGGTTCATGTTCAGAGTCACAGAGATATGGGAATGAATTACAAATTTGAATCTAATTGAGCAGTTCGGGTGCTTTATATATGGAATAGCACAGACCCAAGAGCAAGTAACAGACTTGAATTTAATTGAGAGGATTTGGGATGGTTTACCTGTAGAATGACAGATACTCAGGAGTGAGTTACAGACTAGAATCTACTTGAGGGATTCGGGGTGGTTTATATATATGGAATAATAGATACCCAGGAATGTGCTACAGGCTGGAATCTAATTTTGAATTCGGGTTGGTTTATATATGGAATAACAAATATACATGAATGAGTTACAGATTGGAATCTAATTGATGAATCGGGAGTTTATTTATATAAAAGTAAAATACCCAAGTAAGACTCGCAAACTGGAAACTAACCCGAGGGACTGGAGATGGTATAAGTACAGAATAACAGATACCTGGGGACGAGTTACAAACTGGAATCTAATTGAAATGTCTGAGGTGGGTTGTACGTTGAAGAACAGATACCTGAAATGAGTTACAGATTAGAATCTGATCGAGGAGATTGAGTTGGTTTATATATATGGAATAGCAAATACTCAAGAGTGAGTTACAGACTGGAATCTGATCGAGGAGGTTGTGTTTGTTTCAATGTGGAATAACATATACTCAGGAGTAAGTTCCAGACTGGAATCTGATCGAGGAGGTTGTGTTTGTTTCAATGTGGAATAACATATACTCAGGAGTAAGTTCCAGACTGGAATCTGATCGAGGAGGTTGTGTTTGTTTCAATGTGGAATAACATATACTCAGGAGTAAGTTCCAGACTGGAATCTGATCGAGGAGGTTGTGTTTGTTTCAATGTGGAATAACATATACTCAGGAGTAAGTTCCAGACTGGAATCTGATCGAGGAGGTTGTGTTTGTTTCAATGTGGAATAACATATACTCAGGAGTAAGTTCCAGACTGGAATCTGATCGAGGAGGTTGTGTTTGTTTCAATGTGGAATAACATATACTCAGGAGTAAGTTCCAGACTGGAATCTGATCGAGGAGGTTGTGTTTGTTTCAATGTGGAATAACATATACTCAGGAGTAAGTTCCAGACTGGAATCTGATCGAGGAGGTTGTGTTTGTTTCAATGTGGA
>NC_057711.1:74354417-74399672 GCF_004010195.1 Chiloscyllium plagiosum | reverse complement strand
CTGGTGGTGGCAGACACGGCAGTAGGGGTGGTGGAAGTCACTGAGCTTGTGGCATCAGCATTGATGTGAGGGGCGGAAGTGGCTGTGGGAGTGGCCATGATGGGGGCAGAAGTGACATCATCAATCAGCGTCGTGGTGGTAGCTGCATCAGCCGCATGGCTAATGGTGTTTCCGAGGCCAGGGGAATCTTCTGGAATGTTTGAGGAGCGCTGGTTATGGAGGTGGGTGGATAAAAGTTTGTTGTACTTACAGTTTTTGATGTTTGAGATGGAATTGAAATACTGTTTGTTGAGAGTATGGATTCTCCTGAGGATGTAGTACAGAGTGGGTCCTTTGCAATTCTGAGAGAGTGTGGCCCTCAGCTGCAGCAGGGCAGACTGTCGAGAGGTTAGGTGCCGGCGCATTCCTGCAAGCGTGGAGCGGAGGATCTTGAAGGAGAACTGTTTCTGGTGTTTTTGAATCTGTAGTCTGTACTGTTTGTCCTGTTCGGGTCCGAACGCTGCCAGTTTAAAGGTGGTTCGGAGTCTGTGTGGGATGAGTTGGTTACGGAGGCAAGCACTGAGGAAACAGATGTGGCTGTGGTAGCGCATTTGTTTCACGACATGGTTGAAGAGCTTCAGGGCAGAGGAAATGACCTGGGAGTTGCAGTGGGAGAGGGACTCCCTGAGATTCTTGTAGAGAGAGGAGGAAAACTTCTTCAAGGCAGGCATCCTTGCAAGAGGATTTTCTTCAAGGCAGGCATCTTGTCTTCAAAGTATGTTCAATATATTTAAAAGTTTCATTTGAAAGCTATTGCATTGTCCAAGTATATATCAGACACCGCTTTAAAAATAGTCAGCAACTGCTTGCATGTAATAGTCTGTCTCTTGACCTCAATATTCTTCCAGGACATTAGGCACTGCACACTGGGAGCACCACTGACATAAATCTGCTGAACTTGAAATATGTGATTAGGATGCTCCTGGACCAGGCCAAAGTAGTCAAAATAGAACAGGGTGTCAAGCCAGGGAGAGGCTTGGCAGACTCTTCCAATGTTATGTCCACATTGAGGCATCCAAGAGAGGGAAGCATAATGTGTATGTGAGGCTTTCTGAGACTAATTAGCACCACAGTGGCCAGAATGTATCATTCTAAAGCCAAATTTTAATTTAATTTGATAAGTTTCCATTGAGGTTTTGATTTGTTTGACAATATCTCTTTAAGGGGTTTTCACGGGATAATTTAGTTAACATGTTTAATTCTTATAATCAAAAACATGATGAGGTCAACTTTAAGGTCACAGTGTGGTCATTATAACCATACATATAACTTATTAATTGTGACATTATCTATTCCAAATGGGCTTTGAAGAATGGAGTTTATTTGTAACAATTCTGAAACATTGGCTAGTAAGCTAACAAAGCATACAATCGAACCTTTTCATAAGCAGAAATGGAAATACAAACTTATTGCATCATACAGTGTGTAAGATAGTTTGATGATTTGAATCTAGAACCATCTGATGTGATGGAAGTGTTCTGCTGGCACAATATATATTTGGACAACCTTGGTAGACATGGGCCCACAGCATCAAATTTTTCAAACGGTTGTTACAAAATTTGTAGCCTCACTCAATTGGTTGCTTGCATTAATAACCAATCCAGTTAGGGGTGTTCTTCTGAGGTTGGAGCTGTAATATCATTGAGACAGAGTAGAGAGTGTTTCCATCAGTTCTCTGACTCAATAGCTAATGCCTCTGAGGCAGAATCTCTGGGTTAAAACCTCACTCCAGGGTTCATTAACTACTGAAGATGTTTTCTTTATGCAGTCAAGTGGGTTGATACTTAATGTCCTAATCCTTCCAATACTCTCCTATTCCACATGGGAAGAAAAGGAGCAATTCCTGATCAGTGATCAGTCAGTATTGACAACGTTTCTTGCCAGTGCATCAGAAATGACTATAGTTTTCCTACTAGGCCAGTCTTGGACAAAGTAGGATACACTCAGAAGGATTCAACAGAGGCTGATACTTTTCTTTTACTTATGGGGATGGAAAGGTGCATTACAATCAACACCATATCTGTTGGTGGCAGAGTTACAGGACTGTAGGCAGGCTCTTGCCCGGGACCCGTCTCCTCCCATCTGCTTTCCTTCTTCATTTTACTTGTGCTTCTGCACTTTTCTTTCACATTATTTCCTCTTTTCTTGGTCTTTTTTTCTTTTTTTTTCTGATAAGTTGGTTGGCAGCACCAGCACGAAGGGCAAGAGTGGGCTGATTGAGGAGAGGCAGATGTGGCTTCTCCCAGCAATTGGAGGTGGTGATGATAACGGCAGCAAATATACTCTCTGGCCATTTGGAGCCAGTGGCAGCAGCAGTGAGGACATCCTCCTGGCATTCAGAGCCTGTTGCAACAGCAGTGAGGTCATCCTCCTGGTATTCGGAGCCTGTGGCAGCAGCAGCACTAAAGCTCCTCCAGCGATCAGGGACGGTATTTCAGTGGCAGCAGACTCTTCAAGATGGCAGCACTGGCAAGGCAACATCTGCAGCCAAAGCAGGACTTGTGACCTGGCTGCGGCCTGGCCTGGCAGCGGAGCCAGGGGCTCTTGGTTGCTGGGCAAGTGTGGGTTCATCAGCGTAAGTGAAATGGTGAAGAGATAGCGCCTAAAGTGGGGTGACTCCAAGATTGGTGGGTCCAGTGGAGGCAACAGCAAGGCAGTGGAGGTTTCCCTTCAGGTTAGGTGCTGGCATAACCTGGGTCAGAAAAACTGATATTCTGAACTTTTTAGTTCTTTATTTTTCTAATTTATTCCTATGACATATAATGCCGAACTATTATTTCTTTACTTTTTTTTGTTTCCTAAAAAATTGATCTTAAGTATCTGTACCTAGGTACCTTTGTATCTAAGATGACACTGTAATACGGTGACTGTAAATATTTCATTGTACTCATTTGAGTACATGTCACAATAAAGCTAATTCACAAAAAGGCTCAGGAGCTCAAACAGACTAGAGCTATTTTCTCTACATGTAAGTAAGTTACCCATTCACTTTTCTGCCCATACATCCAAAATGTACCAAGCTGTAAAACTGGATCCTGCGTGTTTATTTCCCAGAACTGGCATACCTAATTTAATGGGGATGTTAACCAATTTAAATGAAATTTCCACTGAAATAGCTCACAGAGAAACTTCAGACACACAGCTTATGTGTTCATGCACTACCCTTGATGCATTGATTAGGCAATGCAGCAACTTCCTTCGCCCAACAGCATGTGTTCCAGGACAAAAATAAAATCCTGAAAAATACAAATTTGCACTTCAGAGTACATCATTACTGACACCACAGTCAATTTATGTGAAAGTGGAAGCAAGGTAAGACGATGATGAATCACAGTCCTGGATAATCAAAACAATAGCACGGCTGACATTTTGCATTGAGGAATTTTGCCAAACAGGCAGTAAGATGTCAGTTACCTAACACTACAGAAAAAGGACAGAGTCCAGCAGCAGTCACTGTGGCACTTTGTAGTCAGACAAGAGAGCCACCTTGTCATTTGCACAAAATAATAACACGGCTGAAGCTCATTCAATTAGTGCAAGGATGGGAGGCAGCAATACTGGAAAAATAAACAGAAAAAGACTGTCATTCAAGGGATCAGCAAATACACAATGCAAGGACTGTCGATCAATGAGCTAAGATGCAGGGGCAAGTAAATAAAACATATTTGCCTCAAGTTACTGTTGGACTTTACTTCGTCACAGCAAAGAATATAAGAATTGGGAGCAGGAATAAGCCCCAAAATTAAAGAAGGTAATTTATCATGCTGGGATTAAAAAAAAGTGATGAAACTAAAATTGTTCAATCCATGTCATTTTGGATTTCTTGTTTGATGAGTTCAACTCAGAAATTTTGATGAGAAATTTTTTAAACAGAAGAGAGGGCAAAGGCTGTTGCTCCAGGCAAGTTATCTCTCTGCCTACCAGTGTTCAAAATCCAATAGTTCCTTTACACCTATAAACTAGATCTGAAAATATCGTTATCTCAGTGATTGCAGTCAAGCAGCTTGTGTTCTTTCTCCTTAGCTGCAGCCAGTCTCCTTCACTTTGCAAAGTCTTCTTTCCAAAAAGTTCATGATGTGGAGCTTGTTATATACAGATATGGAAGGATCTTACTTTTTTGAGAGCAATAAACACCTTGCACTGTAATGATGTCATTAGGACTTGGTGGCAAAATAAAGTAGGATTTTGTGAGAAATAATACTAAGGCCAGACTCCCAAACAGTCTTTCCAGTAATTAACTTGACAAGTATCTGTTGTATGTGCTCCCATTTGTACCTTCTAAATATATAAGCTCTTTAAAGGGTTCTTGTGGCACAGTGATATTGTCCCTACCTCTGAGTCCAGAGGACTGGGTTCAAGAGCAGCAAGGTGGTTCAGTGGTTAGTGGTTCCAGTAAGTCTTTCCAGTATTCTTATAATTGATAAATAGTTACAGAGATGCAATTACCTGCAACCTGTTTACCCTATAAAATTGTTCTTATTAGACCAGAAAATCACTACCTATGCATACACTAGACCATGCAAGTCCTTAAGGAACTCAGAGATATTTTCTAAACAACCTGGTCAGATATAATATTACACACCTCTGGAACATGAGACTTAGAATCTCAACAGTGTTGAAGTAGGCCATTCCACCCATCAAGTGCACACCAACCCTCCAAAGATTATCTCACCTTCCTACGCTGCATTTCTAATGGCTAACCCATCTTGTCTGCACACCCCTAAACACTATGGGCAATTTTGCATGATTAATCCATCTAACCTGCACATCTTTGGTCTGTGGGAGGACACTGGAGCACCCAAAGGGAATGCATGCAGTTACGGGGTGAATGTGCAAACTCCACACAGATAGTCATCTAAGAGTGCGATCAAGATTGGCAGCAGCATTAACTACTGAACCACCTTGCTGCTCTTGTACCCAGTCCTCTGGACTCAGAGGTAGGGACACTATCACTGTGCCACAAGAACCCTTTAAAGAGCTTAATATATTTAGAAGGTACAAATGGGAGCACATACAACAAATACTTATCAAGTTAATTATATTTTATGTGAATATTTCAGATAACTCATCCTTACAACAGCAAAATTCTGAATGTTTTTCAGTTGAACACTTGGACTCCATTTGGGTGCATATGATATTTCTCAGACAATACATCAATAAGATGCACAAGAGTGCCTTCAAGATTAAAAAAATGAAGAACACACTGAACTACCCTCTACCGTTCTTACCCATCTACCACTTTACCCTTAACATGCCCTCACCCACAATTCTCAGCAGCTCATAAACCGTTAGATCACTGACCTTTTATCACAGCTAGGTGAACAAATACATTTGACATGCATTGCATCAAAGGCTTGCAGTGAATGTCAATGACAGATCAGAGAGGTTGATCTAAAAGAAATGTATTTTATGTGTTTTTGAAACCAGTAAAGAAGGAGATAGTTTCGTTGAGGGATTTGTGGATCAGAAGCCCCAAGTGAAATGTTCTGGACCCAGCACATTTAAAAGGATGTGTGGGAAATCTAATTGTCAGGAGATTTGACTTACAGCAGGCTAAGGTTTTTTCTGTAAAGTCTTCAGAACATTTCAGGGGAGTTGACTTTCCCAATCTTAATGTTGGGGAATTCCATTTTGCATTTATTAACATATAATGAATTCAGATTAATGCCCAAGTCTGCTGGAATAATGTTTGCTGGCACAATCGCAATGGTATACATAACATATGTGAAGGATATGCCTTTTGGGTTAGATCTCTTCCTCAAGGATCCAGTGAGTGTAAACTTCTTCAGTATCTTGGCTTTTTCATAACCAAGACATTTTTTTGCTCAAATGCTTGCAATGCTAGGGCTAAAATCTCACCATGTTGATCAGTTCAGGAGATGTCTCAGTCATATGCAGTCCATCTTGATGTTATTAAATACTTATGGTGTCAAGGGTGAAGTCTGACAGGTCCAACAAACCTGCTTCAGCAAGGCATTCACATTAGCTCGTGTTAGCGAACATGACCAGGGCAGGCAAATGGGGCTGAAAACAAAAGGAAGCTCAACGCAAAAGATTTTTTTTTGTTTTGGTCTTGTCCCTTGCAAGCCTTTGATGCAATGCTGTCAAATGTATCTGTTTGTTTAGTTGTGATAAAAGGTCAGTGACCTGACGGTTTATGAGCTGCTGAGAATTGTGGGTGAGGGCATGTTAGGGGTAAAGTGGCAGATGGGTAAGAAGGGTAAAGGGTAGTGTGCCAAGTGATTAAGAGAGCAAAGTTGCAGGTGGAAGAGAGACCGAGAGATATTGAAGAGCTAGTGGGTGATTAATATCAAAATCTCAGCCAAGGTAAAAGAGGAGATCAAAAAAAGTATACTGTTATTTTGTTAGTGATGCACAATTGACCTCTGGGATTAATCAGTGAAAATGGGTGAATTATAATTCAAGAGGTGAATTTGAACTATTCCAAATAATAACATGTTATTTAAAATAAGCAGCTAATTAGTTCAGCCATGCCAGAGTTGTATTTTCTCGGCAGCTTAACTTTGCACTCATAAGAGTTCATCCATGGAAAACAAGTATGTACAATTGACTTTGGAAATTGGCTTCAATAAAAAGCATATTGTTGGAAACTTTATGTTCTTTTTCACCTATTAGTTAGATTTTTTTGTTGGCATTAGTGTAGTCTTTCCTTTTGAAAATTATAAATTCCTCTGGAAATTTCAATAATGCTCAAAGATTTGGAAGAGAATGGTAATGAATTTATGAAACAAAAACAGAAAAATGATGGAGAAACTCAGTAGATCTTGCAGCATCTGTGGAGAGAAAGCAGAGTTAATGTTTCGAGTCCATTGACCCTTCTTCAAAACATGAATTTATGGGCAGACATAAGAAAAAAAATCACTGTACCTCAGCTATAACCCACATTTGTGCAAGTGACTGAACAGGAAATAAGGTTAAAAAATGGATAAGCTGTCTCATTTTGTGAAATCACATCCTTGGATTTCTGTTCCTAGTTCTACAGACATTTTACAGACCATTGAGCCTGGCCCTGCTTACTGGCAGGCAACTGTAATCTGGGCAAAGTGTACTGATATGCTAAACAGAGAAACCCCACTTGCTGTCATCTCAGATGATGTCCATCCAGACTACCAGTCAGCAAAAAGGGGATCAGAAAGCAAATCCCTCCATCACTTGCCCACATGTTTCCTCTGAACTCTTCCCTTGCCAAATGAAGGTGCTATCTTTTTCTTTCACTGGTCCACACTCAGTGAGCATGGTCTCCTGCAGAGATGCTATGTCAATGTCCACTATATAATGGTCACGTGTGTCTTGTCAATCATGTATGACGTCTCTCATATTATATTACTGCTGTGAGAGTGTCATCTATACAGAACAAGCCTGGGCAAAACTTATGGAGCCCAAAACCATTCTACCAAAAGTCCTGAAGTATTTGCTTCCTTTAGGCTCCCTCCCAATCTCCTCATCAAGTTCAAAGGAATTCAAGGTTTTGTGTGAGCTTGGTTGCAGGAGTAGGCAGAAAGGTGAAATATTTTGGCATCAATGCACCTTTGAACTTCACTCCAGAATTTTTGTCTCATAGACTTCAATGCTCCTGAGAGGTGCACAAAGTCCTAGAGCTACTTGCTGATATGATTGCCAGGATGTGTCCATATCACATTCCAGTAGTCTGCATTCTACATGGCTGAGGCTCAAATCTTCTTTGTGTACATCTGTGTATTTAGCCTAGACCTGCGTAGGACTCCGTTTTTGTATTTCATCGTAAGGAGGCACAGCTGAGGACTTGCTAATAGGGAGGCCGTGTATTGAAAGGGAGGGACTTGAACAGCAGGTACTTTTCCTTCACATTGCTGCAAGCCAGCTGCATGGGCTGAGAGATGGGATGCAACCTAGCACACAAAAGTAGATTGCAGGCTAACACTCTTCATCCAGTCATCAAATGTATCACATCAAACTATGACACGTAATCAATGCACTCATTGAATTATAAAGGTATTTCAGCGTTCTAAGTGATTTCAATTGATGATGAGTTCCTAATTTCTCATATACTTTTTTTATTAGAGTAAATAATTACTTTATTTTCCTTTAATTTTTTCTCTGAAGAGGTATAATTCTAGTTCCATTCTATCAAAAGTCCTGAAGTATTTGCTTCCTTTAGGCTGCTAATGTCCGGGAGAGAAAATAATTTCATCTTTAAATAATGGTAGAGTTCCTGTCTCCATTCCAGGTGAAGTGATAATTTTTGTAATGTCATTTAGTATAATGAGGTCAGGCTCATTAGAGTGATAAAGCAGGTTGACTGGTAGTTCCTTTGCTGTTACAGAATTTTAAGTTAATTCAAAGACAAAATGATTTCCTTCTTTCTCTAACCCAGTATCAAAACTATACAATGCTTATTTAGGGCAATAGTTTATTCTTCTGTCTATCGACATAATGAGCAAAACAAATTGGTTTATTTCTTGAGATATAACAATATAATATTTGTGTCAAAACAAGTTCTAGTCAATTATTGTATTAGGACAATTAGTACCCAAACTTTTGAAATCATAAAATGTATACCCAAAATTTTATGTGGTTTATAGATTAAGCAGGATTTGTATTGTTGCCATATGAACCTACTGCACTGTTCCTAGATTATTCACTTTCAGAACATACATTTGAACACGAAAGTCCACAGATCTGAGCTGATTCTGTGGAAGGACGCAAGGGTTAATGAGATCATCAAATTTCTGAACCTATAGGATTATTACATACTACATCACAAGATGTTGAAATTTGTACTTTCTATATTCTTTTCTATAGTTTCAATATTTATTGATTTACTAACATTTTCTAGATAACTTAAAACTGTATTTTCAGAAATATAAATTTTTGAATGGGTGTGATCTTCCTTCCCTCAGTTGGCAAGAAGAATGGTGAGTGTGATGACTTAGTTGGGTGAGAGTCAAAGATTCATGCTCAATCCTGGGAGGCAGGCCAGATCAGTCTTGTTGCTTGGTTCGTTGAGGTGGTATTGTAAAATTAATGTGGGGACTTGTCTGCGGTCAATCAGGGGTATGGGTCACACATAATCTGGGGGGAAGGGATCAGGGGCCAGTCTATGCTAACATTAAGGCAGTGGACAAATCTGTAGATTGCTTTCATTATATTTGATGTTTGAGGGAATGATCATATTAATGGAAGCTATGGGAGATTGTAGGATGGGAACTAACATTTTACTAGTGGGAATTGTGTAGTTTCAAATGGGGAGGTGAAAGTACGTCATGGCCACTTTGGACTTGAAATAAGGTTGGTGCAGGGTCAGGAACCAAAGCGTCATGGACTGCCAAAGTAAAGTAGGCACATTAATAATCATATACAGGGATTCAATTGCCATGGAGGATAAGTAATCATTTAGGGGTTGGCCTTAACAGAACTTTATATAGGTTCAGTAAAATTCCCTTGTATTTGTACCTAATTTCCTGTGGGAAGGATATCTGCCATCCTTACTTGTTGTCTATGTGACCACACACTTAGCAATGATCAAAGGGGTAACCATGAGCAACCACATGGGCCCCAGCTATGCCTGCCTCTTTGTCAGATACGTGGAACAGTCCATCTTCCACACCTACAAAAGCACCATTCCCCGCCTCTTCCTCGCTACATTGATGACTGTA
This sequence comes from Chiloscyllium plagiosum, assembly GCF_004010195.1. Taxonomy (NCBI): domain Eukaryota; kingdom Metazoa; phylum Chordata; class Chondrichthyes; order Orectolobiformes; family Hemiscylliidae; genus Chiloscyllium; species Chiloscyllium plagiosum. The sequence goes on along the minus strand of NC_057711.1, from coordinate 74,389,977 downwards.
TCGGCACCACCTCATGTTCCCACGAGGAGGTTGAACAACTTCACCGACCTATTTCACTCTAACCTTAAGTTCACCTCAACCATCTCAGACACCTCCCTCCCCCTCCTGGACCTCTCCATTTCCATCAATGGTGATCGACTCAACACGGACACCTTCCACAAACCCATAGACTCCCACAGCTACAGGATTACATCTCCTCCCACCCTGCATCCTATAAAAATGCTATCCCTTATTCCCAATTCCTCTGCCTCCACTGCATCTGCTCCCAGGAGGATCAGTCCCACCACAGAGCACACCAGATTGACTCCTTCTCCAAAGTGTGTAATTTCCCCTCCCACGTTGTCAATGATGTGCTCCAGCACATCTCATCCACTTCCCACAACTCTGCCTTTAACCCCACCCTCCAAGCACAAGAAGGACAGAGCCAATCAGTCCTCACCTTCCACCCCACCAACCTCCAGATACATTGCATCATCTTCCACCATTTCCACCACCTACAAACAGACCCCACCACCAGATGTATATTTCACTCCCCTCCCTTATCTGCTTTCCATAAAGACCATCCCCTCCACGACTCTCTTGTCAGGTCCACGCTGCCCCCCCCTCCAACCAACCCACCTTCCCCTCCCGGCACCATCCCTTGCCACTGCAGGAAGTGCAAAACCTGCGCCCACACCTCCTCTCTCACTTCTGACCAAGGCCCTTAAGGAGCCTTCCACATCTGTCAGAGATCTACCTGCACCTCCACACATGTTGTTTACTGTATACGTTGCTCCCTATGCGGTCTCCTCTACACTGGGGAGACAGGACGCTTACTTGCAGAACGCTTCAGAGAATATCTCTGGGACACCCACACCAACCATCCCCACTACCCCATGGCCAAACACTTCAACTCCCCTTCCCACTCCGCTGAGGACATGCAGATCCTGGGCTAGCTCCATCATCAAACCCTAACCACCTGATGCCTGGAGGAAGATCGTCTCATCTTCAGATTTGGAACTCTGCAACCGCACTGAATCAGTGTCAATTTCACCCATTTCCTCATTTCCCCTACCTTATCCCAGATCCAACCTTCGAACTTGGCCCCACCCTCTTGAGCAGTTCTACCTGTCCATGTTCCTTCCCATCTATCCGCTCCACCCTCCTCTCCAACCTATCATCATCACCCCCACCTTCATCTACCTATCACACTCAGAGCTTCCTTCCCCCCAGCCCTCTTACCCTCCCATTTATCTCTCTACCCCCTTGGCCCACAAGCCTCATTCCTGATGAAGGGCTCATGCCTGAAAAGTCAATTCTCCTGCTGCCTGGCCTGCTGAGCTTTTCCAGTACCACACTCTCAACTCTGATCTCCAGCATCTGCAGCTCTCACTTTCTTCTTAGCAATATGATTGATTTTTAACTGCTCTTTGGGCAATAACAATAATTGGTGAGCAATGCCCACAACCCATGAAGAAATGAAATAGCAGCAATAGCATGAAAGTACTTGTGAGAACCAAACAGGACTGGTTTTGGTTTTACTGTTGAGGTAAAGAAAAGAGAGCACCTATAAGCCTAATTAGATGAAACCTGCAAATAGGAAACTAGACGCAGGCTGCCTTTCCTGTAGAGTATTCACATTTTCTATTGAATTTCCTGAAAAGGGGAACGTTTTGCTGTATCTTTGACTTCTGTGCAGGTTAGGTCCTTGGGGTCAGCCTGGACTCTGCAGTTGCCATGACAGCCAACCAGGTCAGGGGTGACTCTGCTAATTATTAGCAGCAGCAGTGGAGATTGCAGGGTCCAGGGACCTTTCAATGTCCAGGGTTGTTCCCTTACAATACTGGAGCAGTTTCAGAGGCCGCATAAGAAGGAGGTGGGTAGGACTGTAACTGTGGGCAGGCCATTGACACACTTGCCCAAGGTCTCAGACTCTGAGAGGCCTGCAGGCAAACAGGAACTTGCTTACAACAGTCCAGCACATGCCAACAGTATCATAGTGGTAATATCATTAGATAACTAATCCAGAGGCCCAGATTAATATTCTGAGGAATTGGGTCCAAACATCACCACAGCAGCTGGTGGAGTTTGAAGTCAATCAATAATTTGAAATTTGAAAACTAATATCAGTGAAGGTGACCATGAAGAAGCCATCAATTGACAAAATAATTTTGCAGATGACACCAAAATTGGAGGTGTACTGGACAGTGAAGAGGGTTTCCTTAGATTACAGCAGGATCTTGACCAGATGAGCCAATTGGCTGAGAAGTGGCAGATGGAGTTTAATTCAGATAAATGTGAGGTGTTGCATTTTGGGAAAGCAAATCTTAGCAGGACTTATACACTTAGTGGTAAGGTTCTAAGGAGTGTTGCTGAACAAAGAGATCTTGGGGTGCAGATTCATAGCTCCTTGAAAGTGGAGTCGCAGATAGATGGGATAGTGAAGAAGGCGTTTGGTATGCTTTCCTTTATTGGTCAGAGTATTGAGTACAGGAATTGGGAGGTCATATTGCAGCTGTACAGGACATTGGTTAGGGCACTGTTGGAATGTTGTGTGCAATTCTGGTCTGCTTCCTATTGGAAGATGTTGTGAAACTTGAAAATGTTCAGAAAAGATTTACAAGGATGTTGCTTGGGTTGGAGGATTTGAGCTATAGGGAGAGGCTGAGCAGGCTGGGGCTGTTTTCCCAAGAGTGTTGGAGGCTGTGGGGTGACCCTATAGAGGTTTACAAAATGATGAGGGCATGGATAGGGTAAATAGGCAAAGTCTTTTCCCTGGGTTCAGGGAGTCCAGAACTAGAGGTCATAGGTTTAGGGTGAGAGGGGAAAGATATAAATGGGACCTAAGGGGCAATCTTTTCACGCAGAGGGTGGTACATATACAGAATGAGCTGCCAGAGGATGTGGTAGAGGCTGGTACAATTGCAACATTCAAAAGGCTGGATGGGTATATGAATAGGAATAGGAAGGATTTGGAGGGATATGGGCCGGGTGCTGGCAGGTGGGACTAGATTGGGTTGGGATATCTGGTCGGCATGGATGGGTTGGACCGAAAGGTCTGTTTCCATGCTGTATATCTCTATGATTCTATGACTCTATGATTCTATGACTCTATGATTCACTGATGTCCTGCAGAGATGGATATCTGCCATCCTTATCTGGTCTGGCCAACATATGAATGTGGACCCACAGCAATGCAATTGACTCTTAACTGCCCTTTGAAATGTCTTACTAACTCATTCATTTCAAAGTCATTGAGAATGGGCATCAAGTGTTAGCTTTGCCAGTGACACGCATGAATAAGGAAAGAAACTTGATGTACCTCCATATCCAGACATTCATCAAATGGTCAACCCACAGAGTCAGGGCAGTTAAGGAACAAACAACGCTGGCCCTCATTGACCTGGAATGCAAGAGGGAGAGGAGTCTGTCCATTTTTACTCTGGTGTGGTGGTCTCGGTCAGGGAGTACTCGACTCCCTCTATGAGTAGAGTGACGATCACTGAGAAACCCTGGTTCAGCAGAACACTCAGCAGTTGCTAGAATGGACTGAGATCTGCAATCCCATCACTTTGAGCACTCAGCACTGATGGCAAGACAGAATCTTGTCAGTCAAGTCAGACTTTGGGGAATGTGCATGTCATAAAGGAAAGGGCTTTTCCCAAATTACACCAAACTGTTACTTGAAATTTTAAAATCTGACTCCCCAGCTCAATCAGCCTGGAGATGGTCCCTGACCTCTCAGGGTCAGAGAAACATTGCCTATTCATTGTCTCTTTGAAAGTCATCCTGGCCCATCTTAGGATCCTCAGCCTCATTTTCCTCATCTAAGGTTTCCTCTCTCTCCTGCATTTTCCCCTCAGTCAACACATTACTTCTATGCTGACCTAGATTGTGGAGGGCTGAACAAACTGCTATGATGTGGGGCCCTGTCTGAGTTATATTACATGGCACTATCTGCATGATCCAAGGGTCAGAACCTCATCTTCAGATGGCCAATGGTCTCTTCCAGAATAGCCCTGATTAAAGAATGAACAGCACTACATGGCAGCAGATTGAGGATTTCATAGAGATGTCATCAGCTGATGGTGGTGGGTTATCCCTTGTCATTGAACAACCAGCCTTATATGTGCCAAGGGACATTAATGAAACTGTCAGTTGTGAGTCATCCAGGGTATTTGAGTTAGGACAACACCTGCATGTATGGTAGAGACCTGCAATATATCCCTATTATTGTCACAACTTATTTGACCATTAGGGGAATGCTATCTTTTTCTGTTCACGCAGACTGCTTGTTAATGAGAAAGCATATTGATAGCCAAATGGCCATAATATATTGCACCCGATAGCTGCAGAAGCCAGTGCTGTGACTTGAACTGGATGTAATTCTTTAGTTGTGGCCTTAACAGAACTTTATACAAGTGCAGCATAGTCCCTTTTGTATTTCTACCCAAAACCTCTGTTTAAGAGTCCATGATCACACATAAGTTGTTAATTGAAACTGCAATGTGTGAATGACTGATTTGAGGACTGATTAATAAAGATTGTTGATGTGTGAGTGATTGAGGGTTTAGTGAATTGAGCAGTGTTAGAGACTAGTGAGACTGATGGTAAGATTGGCATTTCAAACATTCAGTCATTGCAGGGGGAAGCTGAACCTCTTGGCAGGAGTGCATTGAGATCCTTTGGTCTTGACTCTTCACATGGTTAATTCCGCCCACTTTTGGATATCTTCCTGGTTTCTAATGCAGAAAGAGATTCAGGATAGGTTTCACTTTTTTTCATCATAACACCCAATTCAGCATCCAAAATTGTACTGTTTGGACTCTCTAATGCTGTACTATTCTTACATATTTTCGTTGTCAGATTCAGTTCAAGGCTTTTTCTAATCAACCTATTCGGAGAGATGTTATTACACATCTCTGAGACAGTGGGACTTGAACCTAGGCCTCCTGGATCAGAGGTAGGGAGATTGCTACTGTACTACAAAGGTTCTTCAGGTTCAGTTCTACACAACAGACAATTAATACTTGCTCCAGCTACATGCATCGTCCTTTTAGAACTTGCAGGCTATCTTTAAGTGTTGACAGAATATTATTGTTTTGGAACCCTGATGATGAACAATAAACAGTGTTGTTAGCATTGGCAACAAGCACAAATTATTGTAATGACAAATATTACAGGTATTATATTGGTTTAGTTTAATTGTGCAATGTGATTCCTGCACCCAGTTTTTTGGAGCTGTGCAGCTCAGTCTGCACAGCTTTATTGTAAATCACTGTACCCTATATTGACCCAAGAGACAAAATCCATTATATTAATAGAAGATGCATATCTTTTTTTCTTTTGTTATTCCTAACTTAACCATACTTTTGCAATGACTGTTATTCCATGCAGATTTCATGCACCCATTAAGAGACATTCATTACGGAATGATATGGAAGTGGATTTTTTCCTTACTTCAGTCATATTTTGTGGAAGTGACGATATGCATAAAGCAGCAAATATTATACTTCAGCATACTTTATTTTCCTCTGAGAATTATCCCAGATGGATTGCTTGGCACTATTACGAAAACAGCACTTCCCTCTTTAGCTACCAATGCAATTTTGTGAAGATTTTGATTATTGTACTGATTTCAAGAGATCCGTGAACATCAAAATGGCAGGGTAAGAACATGATGAGAAAATGAGTATGTTTATCAAACAGTTATGTTAGAAAAGCACTGACAGGATGCAAATGATAAAATTAGTTAGTGATGAGCTTTCAGTTTTCTGGAGGAGAAGAAGACAATTAAGCTGTGGAGATTTATAGTTCAACATCATCATATATTTGAGAAGTGAGAAATTGAATCTGATGCTGGCTTAACATTGAATCAACGAAACCACCTTCTGAATTTTGAAGGCTTGTCAAAAGATTCCTATTGGAGAAACAGAAAAGAAAAGCCACAGAAAGATTAGAACATAAGTTCAAAAGATTTTGAAGTTGATTTACCAAGGATCAGGGACTCCTTAGGGCTGCATGGGCAAAAGAAATGTAGAACAGATGCAGGAGAATACTTGAGTCACAGCATTATGGACTTTTTACGTGTGAATGTGGGGACTCAGCTGAGAAAAGGATTTGAGAAATGGATCGATAAGAGGCTAAATTAAGTTTCAGCTGCAAATAGGGGAATTTGACAATATTGCAAAGGTGGAAATCAGCAGTTTTGGAGATGAATTGCATCAAGAGTTGATAGCTTAAGTCAGGTACTCAAACTCAATCTGAGTGCACAAAAAAACACATTTATGGTGTTCAGGGAAGTTGTGGCATAGTGATGATTTTATTTGACCAATAATCATGAAGCAAACTTCAGTCTAATGTTCTGTACTTGTGAGCTTGAATCCTATCTTGGCACATGGTGATATTTGAATTCAATAGAAATCTAGCATTAAATGTTTGCCTATTAGTAACAATAAAACCATTGCTGATTGTTATAAAAACCCATCAGGTCACAACACTGTAGGGAGGTGTGAGTGTCTTTCAAAGCATGCAGTTGAGATTTATCAGGATGGTTCCAGGATGAGGGATTTTAACACCATGGTTGGATTGTAGAAGCTGGGGCTTTCTCCAGGGTGAAAAGGAAATTTTGTAGAATTAGGACAACATGTTTTAAGGAAGTAGATAATAAAAGTGCGTTCCCATTAGCTTGCATGGTATGTCACCATGACATTAAAAATCACACAACACCAGGTTATAGTCCAACTGGTTTATTTGGAAGCACTAGCTTTCGAAGTGCTGCTCCTTCAACAGGTAGCTAGTGGGGTAGGGTCATAAGACACAGAATTTATAGCAAAAGATCACAGTGTCATGCAACTGAAATGATACATTGAACAAACCTAGATTGCTATTGACTCTTTCATCTTTATAGAATGGGTAGCAGGTTTTGGTCCATTAAGATGTAAATCCCAGCACTTCTTTCAAGTCACATTCTCGAGATAACTTAAGATTTTCTAAAGAAAGGTGGAATCTCAGCTCAGACAATGCATTAAAGGTGTGAGGTTAGAATCTGTCTGTAGACCAGTCTTGAGCCGGAAGTGATCAATCACTCTCTTGCTGTGATACTTCTGCTAGCTCCCATAACATAAGGTCAAAGGTGAATCACATAGCTCTGAAGAATTCAATGAATTTCTATTCTGCCACCTATTATTTATAAAACTGGTCAATTTGGGCAGTAGCAATATCTTGGAGTTCTTGTGATGTTTTTGAGGCAAATAGTTGTTTATGCAATATTGTTAATTTGGATATACTTATTCATGATGCTAGTGAAGTTTTAAAATCAAACTACACACATGCAGTTCCTTCAGATTTTTCACATTTTGCAGAAAGATTTACTTCAAATAAATAAAACAGGAATTCATTTTGCCGGATCAGTGTTTTGCATATGTTTAACAAGAACCAGGTAATGTCTGGGATGAATTTTCAGAAGTTTGGTAGAGATTTTGATAGTACTGTTTATCCTGTCTTTTTTTTCAGTGTATTTTAATATCAAAATGGGCTGAAATGTTTCAGTATCATTTTGAATTGTGATAGTTTGACTTTTGATCATCCATGATAGGAGAGAAGAGACTACTGATGTACATTACAATCAGAGGAACTTATTTGTATGGGCTCAAGCTAAGCAATTTTTCAGAAGTGTGGCAGAGTGTCATGCTGTAAGAAGACAGAGCTGAGTAAGAAGGAAACTGTGAACTTCATAGCATTAGACTACATGCCTTGATACAGTGAGATTCACATGAGTCTGTCCCTAAAAGGGATATCACAAATTAGCTGCAAGGTACAACACAATGTAACTGGTGATACAAGGACAGTGAGAGACCGATTTAAAGTTTTGGGCAAGAAAGAAAGGATCATGTGAAGATGAAGATTTTTATATAGTGTGCACTAATGCCATTGATACATTGGATTTAAGGTGGACAAGCAAGAGGCTGGAAGAACACAGCAAACCAGGCAGCATCAAGAGGGGAAGTCAATGTTTCAGGGTGTAACCCTTCTTTAGGATTGGATTTAAAAGTAGGTGTCAATACTTCAGCATCTTGAATATGTTCCATCATTCAATAATTTCATGGCTGATCTGGTTGTGTCTTAACTCACTTTTCTGTCTACTCCTCATAACCATTGAGTCCATTGTAAATCATAAATCTGTCTAATTCAATCTTAAAAGGTTCTACCAGCTGTTTGATGACCTGATACCTGCTGCCAAAGAAAATGTTGAAAGTAAAGATGATGAATAGTTTTGAAAAGATGTAGGAGGGCCAACTGAGTAAAGTGAGCATTCAACAGTACAGGGATACAATGTGGGGGGGGGGGGTCCAAGACTGACTGGACAGAAAACTGAATAGAAGCAACTGGCTTAATGATTCCTCTGTACCATGGCAACTCAGCGACACCATGGACCTTCTCATGCAATTAGTGCTGCTGCAAAATGTGTCTTTATTGTTTGAGAGCTCAAGTTATAAAGTGGAAAATTAATTTGTTTTCAGTTCTGTGAAGGTCTGTTCTATTTTTAAGAAAAAAGATCTGAATGTCACTGTTTGAAAAATGACCTAAAAATGGCATTTGTAAAAAAATCATGCAGTTTCAGATAAATGTCAAGACAGCCCCCACCCAATCACCCCTGTGCTCCGGGGGATAAGGAATAACTGCCGTGAAGGTTGTATCTTCTATTTTATTGTATTTTTCATTATGGGTTGACATGGAAAAAAGACTATGTATAAAACAAAGGATTGCGGCTTGGATTGCTGCATTTTTATTAAAAACAAAATTCCAGTGTTTCATGTGGGTGTCATTTATACTGTATTCATCCATTGACAGAGGTTTAATTGCAGACAAACTGGTACCAGGGAATATGCCCAAAATGAAACTTGGCCAGCAACAAGCTGCTGGTCGGTCTATTGAGTAATGACAAGTTGTTCATGACAAAGGCCTTCTGATTGCAAACATGATATGATCAGCTGCCAAGTAACTGAACAGTTTGTGGGTGTGAATGAGATAGCACACACGTCAGACATTCGGAAAAGGAGGTTTAGTCTTTGTCTGTGCAATAAACAAAAACAGCTTAAAGCCTGAAGAAAGCCAATTTATTTTCCCTCACCAGTTGCAGTTAGCTGTTGCTTTTAACTAATAAATCAGAGACTTCATAACTGGTGAACCTGTAGCTCTATGGCTTCTATAGGCAAGTGAAAGTACCTGGAGGAGAGGAAAATTGAGATATAGTGTGTCTAGGCAAGCCAAAACCTTTGAACAGGCGCAATCAAACTTCTTTCCCAGTTTTGTCCCTCCACCCATAGCACCAATTTTTTGTCTATCTGTATCTGTCTATATGTGAGTGTAGGGGGAGTTTGATAATATGGTTAAAGTTGTAACTAGTAGCATTAGAGGTTGACAGTTAGAATCTATTTATTTGTAATAAATAAACATTTTTGTTAAGTGCAAAAACCTAGGTCTGTGTTTTCATTAATTTAAATCCAAAAATGGTATATTGGTGAATTTTGCATACTTCTATAAAATATTTTATCTTTATGATGACTTACTTATTAAAGGGCTGGCAAAAGGAGTCACTAGGAAAACTATATGACCAAGATTGTTGTGAACCTAACAAAGAAAATACTTTATTAATAAAAAGGTATATTTGGGTGATAACTGTCTTCAAGGATCTCAAATGGAAAGCAGCTGCTGGTAGCTGTCACTCAAGGGCTGAATCAATTGAGTGGGAAAGTGAGAAATTCTACATAACAGAGACTAAATTAGAGAACTTTGGAACTGCGTGGAGTGCCAAATTTGTCCAGGGAAAGATGTGGATGTTGTGATTGGATGAAATGTACTTTAGTTTGAAGTGAAATTTACCTTTATGATTAGAATTTGTTTGTAAATCTGTTGGTTCTGATTAATGTTAAAATACTCGTTACAAAAAAAAGTGAAATCTTGTAGATAATTTCTTCATTTGGTAAGTTTATTTTTTTCTTTGGTTTATGGTTTCCCATGTGTATTGTAAAATCTGGTCTCAGCACAGATGTTGAATATTTCTGCCATTGATTTAGATTATCAGTATCCACAGCATATTTTTTAAAAATCTCTTCCAAAGTTTTGTTACTTGTTTAGTTGGAAAAATACCTTTTCTGGCATTTTAATTTAGGACCATCATTTACTGCTGCCGACCAGATGGACTATATATTAATGTCCCATAGTTTAAAAATCACCATTGCCTCATAATCAAATGGCACAATTTATGTCTGTTGTTGTTTGTCATTACATAGATATACATTTTTTTGTTAATCTCAATGACATAAGGATGACGTCGTCTCTATATTCCTTACTGATAATGACAGATTCATTTTTGGTGATGAGAGAAAACTCCATAGAAATATTTCCTTTTACTTAAATAATCCAATGGATGAAGCGTGACCATTTTACTTTCCAATCAATTAACATTCATAACCAAGCCATTGAGATTGTTTGTTTATTGGTATTGACCTTGAATACTTACGTTTTGGATTTATGACCTGATTGATTGAAACTAAATAAAAGAAAAGAGATTAAATGAAACTCAAAACATAATTCAGCATGTGTTGAATGTTAAATACTTTTGTATTCACATAAAAACTGGTAGAGTATGTTTTTGTTGTATCAAATGCCATTTAATATAAGGAATACACAGGCAGGAGGTTGGGAGAACACAGCAGGCCAGACAGCATCAGGAGGTAGAGAAGTCGATGTTTTGGCTGTAATTCTTCTTCAGGACTGAAGAAGGGTTACACTCAAAATGTCAACTTCTCTATCTCCTGATGCTGCCTGGCCTGCTGTGTTCTTCCAACCTCCTGCCTGTGTCGTTCGGATTCCAACATCTCCAGTTTTTTTTTGTCTCTATTTAATATGAAGGAGCAATCTGAAGATTCTTAAAACTACACTCCTTGCAAGATGTCAAAATAAATTAATTACAGGAATTTTCTTGGGGTTCTCAAGATTGCTCTCGATTATCTATTATGTAAAATGGTGTTTTCACTGACCCACCATTATAAATGCAAGAAACACTAAGGAAATCCACAAAAAATGGGATTTTTAAAAAATGCATTTCAACATGTGTGAAAAGGAATGAATGATGGGAAAATTGCTTTTTAACAGAGAAAGGTAGGAACTTCAGAACTGTGGCATATGTTTTATAATTGAAAATCATTCAATCTGTTGTGATTGTAATCTGAAGGTTGCTGCAGCAGTGAACAAACTCATCAGGAACAATCCATCAGTCAAGTATATTTGTGCTTGTAATGTTCATATTTTTACATCAAAAATTGATGTAAAGTGCTGGAAAACAGATCAGTGGCAGGCATACTAAAACTGAAATGCTTGATTCATTTCTCCTCAGACCACTAAATGTTTAATTTTTATTTCAGTCCCAGAAGCTTCCTAGGGGATAACCCTTACAGTATGAGCTGCCAATGCAATAGATTTGCTGAGTTTGGTATTTCAAATGTGAGATACTTCTCAAAAAGGGAGTATTCTCATTAAAATCAAATTTTCCAAAAAAAAGATAAATTTCACAGATAAAAACCAAGCGGTGGAGAAAGTCAGCAGGTCTGGCAACATCTCTGCAGATATAATATGACTCTTGCATGATATGACTCTTCTGTGACTCTGAGATTTGAAGAGTCATAATGGACTCAAAACTTCAACTCGGTTTCTTTCTCCACAGATTTTGCCAAAACCTTCTGAATTTCTCCAGCATCTCCTGTTTTAATTTCAAATTTCCAGTATCTGAAATATTTTATCTGCAACTTTTATTTGAGTGATTAATTCATGATCCCAAAATTCTGGCGTTTCCGTCCCCATCAGTTGACATCCAGGGAAAGAAATGCCTAGCTGTTGTTAAGGCTAGATATTGACCGATCTTAAATCATGTGAATGAGTTGATTTTTCCTACAATCGAGGCAGGTGGCCAGCACATGAGAGGTCCAGGTGCAGTCAATCTTAAAAAGGAAACTGATATTTGTTAAGAAACCAAGTGGGCAGAACTTCAAAAAGGTATTGCTATCTTTTGGGTCAATGTATTTCTTACTTTGGCACTTATGGATCCTTCCGAAGTTTCAGCCTGTCCCGAATGGAAAGGGAATGTGAAGAATACCCCAGTCACCCTTTGGAATGGATACCTGCTAATTGCACATTCTTCCCTCAATTAAACTCACCTAGCCCAAGATTGTCATACATAGTTCATTTTTTATTAGTACCTCCTCACCCGGGGTCAACTTATATTCTCTGCGCTGCAACCAAAGCCATTCTATCTTTACTTAGGCAAATGGACCAAAACTGTTCATAGTATTTCAGCTGTGATTTGACTAACACTTTGTATATATATTTTAGCAGTATTTCCCTATTCTGATATTCAATTCCTTTTAAATGTAGGATGACATTCAATTTGCCTTCCCTATTACCTGCTGAAGATGTATGTTTGTTTTTGTACTGAATACACAGAATACCCAAATCCCTCTCTGCTATAGCTGTCTGCTGTATTTCCCATTAAATAATATTTGGCTCCTCTATTAGTGGGTGGCACGGTGGCACAGTGGTTAGCACTGCTGCCTCACAGCGCCAGAGACCCGGGTTCAATACCCGCCTCAGGCGACTGACTGTGTGGAGTTTGCACGTTCTCCCCGTGTCTGCGTGGGTTTCCTCCGGGTGCTCCGGTTTCCTCCCACAGTCCAAAGATGTGCAGGTCAGGTGAATTGGCCATGCTAAATTGTCCGTAGTGTTAGGTAAGGGGTAAATGTAGGGGTATGGGTGGGTTGCGCTTCGGCGGGGCGGTGTGGACTTGTTGGGCCGAAGGGCCTGTTTCCACACTGTAAGTAATCTAATCTAATTCTTTCTGTCAAAGTACATAACCTCACATTTTCCTAGGTTATGTTCCATCTGTCAAGTTTTTGCCTATTCACTTAATCTGTCTATATCCTTCCATAGACTTGGTGTGTCATCTCATGATAGCTTGCATGTATCTAGTAAGGATTGTAAAATTATCCTCAGATCATCTGTTATTTACTCCTTGACTTACTTTAATGCCTAACTTACTATTCTCCTGGTACTGGTAATTTATCCCCGTTCAAGGTAGCCAGTTCTTTCACTATACAAGATGAATTTCAACTGTGTTAATTAGCTAATGCAAAGTAGGATTTCTTACTTAATTTAGTGTATTTTTTTCCTGCTAAGTATGTTCTTTATCTTTATTCTTTCATGGGATGTTGGCAGCTTTGGCAAGGCCTGTATTTGCTGCCTGCCTTTAGTCTTTTTTATCTGATTGGCTGATTAGGCCATCTCAGATGGCAATTAAAAGTCAACCACATTGTTATAAGTTTGAAGTCAAATATAAATCAAATGTTTCCTAAAGGATATTAGAGAACAAGATATGTTTTTTTACAATAACTCTTGGCAGCTTTCTTAGTCACCATTAATGAGTCTAGTACTATTTTCCAAATTTATAGTCTAAACTAAAACTCCACCAGTTGCCATGTTGGGCTTTGAAGCTATGTCCCCAAGGATTAACCAACTTCTCTGGTTTACTTGCTTAGTGACATCAGCACTATGCCACCATCTTGCCTAAATTTTTTATGTATGTTGATTTTATCTTGTTTGTTATAGTAAAAGTCTTAAAATGTGAAAACTTGTTGTTTGGTAATTTCACATTTAGACATCCATCTCATTTGAAGGGCTTTTTGTCTTTACACAATTATAATATTGATCACAGGCCAACAGTACTGGTTAAAATCCCCTTTCTCCACTTCATATTCCACCTTTAAAATGATTCTTAAAACCTATATCTTTGACCAAGCTTTTAATCATCTGCCTTAATATCTCCTCAGATGATATCTTGTAAACATTTGCTTGATAACACTATTCTGATACATCTTGATTTGGAGATGCTGGTGTAGGACTGGGGTATACAAAGTTAAAAATCACACAACACCAGGTTAGAGTCCAACAGGTTTAATTGGAAACACACTAGCTTTCGGAGCGACACTCCTTCATCAGGTGACAGTCTATCACCTGATGAAGGAGTGACACTCCGAAAGCTAGTGTGCTTCCAATTAAACCTGTTGGACTCTAACCTGTTGTTGTGTGATTTTTAACCTGATACATCTTGGTATGCTTTACCAGCTAAATTATGCTACATAAATGCAAACTGTTGTTAGTTGGGTTCCTGCAAACTAAAGCTCCTTTCTGATATAAGTATGTAGGATTAATTCTGTTCATATTACTGCAATTTGTTCCAGAGTGACGAAATCCACATTCCGATCCAGCTTACAAAAGAAGCAATGGAAGGAATTAGAGAGACGGCTGCAATGAATTTCTAATTGATCTTGCAATGGATCATTATGGATTACTTCAAGGATCTCCAAAGATTTAGTCTGTAAGACAACACAGAAGAAAAACACTGGACATGTGTACATTTTTATTGAATTATTTAAACTACTTTCCAAAAAAGCAGACAGGAGAAGTGCAATGGATTCAGATGCAAATTAGATAGCTTTAGGAGCTCCCTGTGGTGAAAAAGTGATTATAGTCAAACTGTTAGCATCTGAGTCCAAAAACAACTGAAGGTTTAGAAACAAAATGAGTTTTTTATTCTCCACACTATTGACCCACTGCCACACTTGATAATGTTTTTAAAATTTGTTAGGTTGATTTCTCCATCATAAATAGACTGGAGGTTTATCTAAAGTATATTTGATGTTGTGTTAGCTTAGAAATTAACAACTTATACAACTTTGACCAGTTACCACCCAGGGAAAAGGAATAAAGCAAGCTTGAATTCTTATTGCTGCAAATAAAACAAATATAAATTGTAATAATACTTAGTATCAACTAGTTACCCCCTAAAGGGTTCCACAGGAAAATTGATGTGTTATTAACAGAGAAAAATGTTTCTGTTCACTTGAGCCTTGCTGCTTCATTTTTACTCAAGTTGATTTATCTGCCATGATATCTGGCATTAATTTGTGAGAAGTGAATCTCACAAATATCAGCCAACACCAATAATATTACTTCTCAAATGAAATTTTATTGTAATAATGTACCTCTCATTGACAATTTTTGATTGGAAAGTAGTTTACACATGCCAGAAGTTATTAGTTCATTACAAATCTGAAAATTTTATAGTGATAAAGCAAAATATAAATCACATACTTCTTCATTTCTCCATGTTCTCCATTTTCTTCCCATGTTAAAAAAAATCATAGTTTTAATCATGTTAACTTTGATAATATGAATGTTGGAAATATTTCCTTGGATTTTTTTTAACAATAGATGGTTAACTTTGCCTACTTTGCAAAGGATTTCAAGAAATATGAAGTAAACTTCTATGCAGATCAGAGGAAGCAAACTAATTCAGAGCAGATCTAAAATCCCCACTTGTTCATTAATATAAGAAATAAGAGACAGGCCTATAAATCAACATGGGATGCTGGGGGATTTTCACTGAAGGCAGTAATTAAATAATGACTCATGTTTCCTTCTTTCAAGGGGAATTAAATCCTTTTCACCTCTTCACTGCTATGGCAGAGACATCCATTACCACAAGTGGCTGCAGTGCTTGTCAAATCCCATCAGCTCCAGCCAGCCTTACACCACCTGACATCCATTCACTCTGCCTCTTTTCCTCCCAACCATAGTCCACCATCCTTTCATATACATGTAGCAGTCAAAAGTAATCAAATCACTTGCCAACAAAACAAAGGAACATATGGTGTGATGAGTCACTGCAGGTTATGGTTGAATAGCTAGGTCATTCAACTGAACAGTTGACTAAATACATTTTCTTACATATATTACTCTTTCAGATCGGTTAATGTTATTGCAATATTCCATGGCATGAAAATGACAAGCTAATAGAAACATTTCTGTATTGAAGTAAATTATGCACATTTAGATGAGATCAAATGCAGACATACAAGTGCATTATAAACAAATCTCTTGATCGTGGCAGAAGAACATTTCCAGGTCTCGAACTATATCTCTTTTAGTCCTCTAATAGGAAAAGCAACGATCTGTCTCACTATCAATTATGTTATGCCCCATACTGTACGTAGTAATTTTCTGGATTATTAAAACCAACATAGAAAAATCATAGAAACTAATTTCATAACAAGGGTCCAGTGAAAACTAGCAGACCAGCAATTTCTAACAAAAGAATGTTTCTGAAACAATCAATTTTTAAAGCATTCTGACCTACAATATAATTTGCCCTTTGTGCCTAACTAAACAGGTGTTAATTGCCTTTTTTTAAAATGCTGTTTATGCAGTTTATCCACTTGCAATTTCATACAGAACCAGTTACCAGTGCACAATGTATTTCATGCACACAGACCCCGATATTAACCTAGAGATGTGAATTGATCAGGGGAGAGAGTGATGAGTCCATAGTGCTGCAAAATTTTAACAACTAGGCATAAATTAAACATCACCTCCTGTTTCTATTGTCAGGTGGTGGGGGCATTGACATGGATGGTGTACAAGAGATATAATGGCTCAGTGGCATTATTGCTGGACTGTACAAATCCTGTCATGACAGATAGTGGAATTTTCATTTAATTAAAAAGAAGTCTGCATTTAAGAGTCTAATGGAGACCATGAAACTATTGTCAATTGTTAGGAAAAACTAATCTGGCTCACTAACGCCCTTTCGAGAAAGAAAATGCCATCCTTATTTGTCTGGCCTACATATAACTCTAGACTGGCAGCAACGTGTTGACCCTTAGCTACCCTCTGGGCAATTAGTGATGGACAGTAATATGGCATTGCTAGTAATGCCCACATCCTGTGAATCAATTTAAAAAATACACTGTTCTGGGCAAGTGTATAGTATTCTATTATATTCTTCACTTGCAACTTGTAGATAAAGGAAATGTGAAAACAAAGCTAGAAATGAATGCTAATGCAAGATTTTAAATATCTTAAAATTAATTTAAGGACAAGTCCTTCTGACACGTTTTCAGTTAGATTGATCAGTATAATTCTGACCCAGGGAGGAAGGAGTCATTACAGCACAATGAGGTAAATCAAGTGGAGCAATTGATGTTGGTGGGAGTGTCTACTTCAGGGAGTTTCACAGAGGATGTTTTTCTGTGAGCTCTCACAAGTTATCTTGCTAATCTTCCACTGCTTACATTATTATGTATGCATTACATCTCTATGGTGCAACTCTCACACTATCTTGCATTCAGCAGCAATAGAAGCACTTATTGAAACTTGTGAGGATTTTCACCATATTTAAATTCCAGCTTCTAACACTGAGTCAGGAACTGCCACTCACATGGTTTGCTAAAGACAAAGGTCTAAAGGAAGTTGCCTGAGAAAGGAAAGTTGGCATCTTGATTCTTCAATAGGCACTTGGAGCTCCTTGAGAATGGGGTGGTGGACTGGCAAAAGAGATCATTGCATCACACCCTATCAGCCAAAGAATGGTGGGTCTGAAGTTGCCACCAGAGCCAGTGAAGTGTCAACAGTCCTGAGGAATGCTCAGTAATGCAAGAAGAAGGTCAATGACTTCTGTACTCTGACGGGGTAAATGCTCCCATCATCTATCTGCTGCAGCTCCCAGCACTCTGTATTCCGACCTATCACTTTCACCTCCATCTTCATCTACCTATCGCATTCCCAGCTACCTTCCCCTCAGCCCCACCTTCTCCCATTTATCTCTCAGTCCCCTTGGCCCACAAGACTCATTTCTGATGAAGAGGTTATTTCCAAAAGGTTGATTATCCTGCTCCTTGGACACTGCCTGACCTGCTATGCTTTTCCAGCATCACAGTCTTCAACTCTGATCTCCAGCATCTGCAGTCCTCACTTTTTCCTATGATCCACCACTCACAATATTGCATTCAACATCTTCTTTCACATCAGCTCACCAACCCCCTATCTCTGCATGCCATCTGCACTTTATTAATTACTGAAGATAAGAATAACTAGTATTGCAACAAACCTAAACATAGATTAGAAATTAGAAGAGTCCAAAAGATAAAAATAAATAAAAAGATTATACAGATCAGTCACTGAATTGTTTGTGAAGGGGAGACATTAAACATTGTGGTTGTTGCAGTGGCTGTTACCAGCAGTGAAGACACTGACAGTTGAACAGACGATTTCAAGATTCGTGGTTTTGTAGGCTTTGTCCTGATTCCTTTTTAAGCTGGTTTGTAGTACTCAGCATAAGAGCACTTGGAATAAGAGATACTCTTCATTTAGCTGCAACACGCAGAGACTAGGGAAGAGTTCTTCAACTGTGATGCCAAACCTTGAATTCAGTCCCACTAATTCACTTCAGTAGAGTTGAAAATGTCATTTTAGCCCCTGTCCTTGGTTATACCTTGAAGATAAAACAGACATATTTGCAAAAGATGGTTTTCTGCTGAAAAGGTAGATTCAACTGCCTCATTATTGCCTCTTGCAAAGTCTCCTGGTAGCATTTTCCTGGTAACTTACATGTGTGCCATTACAATGGCTTCACATTGGACTTAGCCAGACAATCCCTGAATTTAAATCTGCCGTGTTTTCTATAGCAATCTTCACTTTACGATAAGTACGCATTTTGGAATTAAAAGGAAAAATAGTCTATAAGTCCTTTTGGGTTCTGATCCATCACTATTACACCTTCCAGGGTTTCATAGTCTGCAAAAGGTCTGAGACTTGCTCATCTTACCGCTTGAACTATAACACGTGCACACCATCATCCTGTAGGCAAAGCTGCCTTTCTTGAAAGGAGCTGGGGGGAAATGTTTCCATAATTATGACCATATGTAAGGTCTCTTATTGTAATCCTGAGCAACATACATTTAAATCAGGTCAAAGATGTGAATGATCAATTAGATACAGCCCATTGTACTCCTTGGCAGAGGCCTCCATGTCCCCATATTTTCAGATTGCTGTTTAAATATCATTTGTGGGTTCTGCCCATTATTGAGAAGTTACTTTGTTTCTGCTGTTGCTCAATTAGGATCATCAGAACTGACCCCAGTGGATCCAGAAACAGAGACTGTTGTCATGTCTGTGGCCATTTCAGTAAGAGCGTTTACATGAATGGATGAAGAACACAAATGTCTTGAATCCCAGGACCAGCAGTAATCTCCAACAGTTGTGAAGCAGCCTCCTAACATGGAGCTTTCTGCCAAAGACTCTCATGGTACAAGAGAGCATATGGAACCTATGGAGCATAGGTTTAAGGTGAGATGGGAAAAGTTTAAAAGTGATGGGCAAGGAAATTTCTTTTTACACAGAGGGTGGTACGTGCCTGCAATGGACTGCCAGGAGAGCTGGTAGAAGCAGAAAAGTTTAAGGGGCATTTAGACAGATACATGAACAAACATAAATTAGAGGGTTAGAAGTCATGTGCATGTAGGTAGGATTTGTCATGGTCATCACAGACATAGTGGGCTGAAGGGTCTGTTCCTGTGTTGGTCTGTTTTATGTTCTTTGTTCTGTAAGGGAAGGGAAGTGATGCTATACTGTATTCAGAGGTTGAGGTCGGAAGACCGTGTCATGATGTCCAACATATCTGCAATGCAACAGCTTCTTCCATTCAGGTCGGTAAGGACCATTGTATGTCTCTTCCACATCAGGTTCCCATGTAGGCCACATGTGAGGCTTCAATGCAGAAATACACAGATACAGGATACTGTGCTTAACTCCTGACACCTGGGTGATGCTGCAAGGTTATGTAATGGTTAATGGAGATCCGTGAGAGACACAGCATTGTACAGAATAGAGAAATAAGGTTACTCTTCAGGAAGAACATCAACTTTAGCATCATCCAAAAAAACCCAGATAGGACTTCTTGATGATCTTCATTCAATGGAACTGAGTTGTATGACGTCATCTTTCACTGACTGTAACTGTTTTGTTGCTGCAGAAGCCAGTGTTCCCAATGTAATTCCAATTTCAAATGCAAATTAATGCTTTGATCTTTGCATGCTTTTCCTGTTGTTGAATAAAAATTAAAGGTAACAAACTAATGGAAGATTCACAATGTCTGATGCTCCCTCATTCATTCATAACTAAGTTGTATACTTGGATTGGTGCTATAGAGAGAATAATGATTGTTCAGACAGGGGTCAGGACATTATGTGTTGATAATGGTGGTCTGCTTATCTTCATTCTTGTAGTTGAAGTTAAAATGACAATCACTTACTGAGCTGATGATGAAAAGCTAACTTTTTTCAAAAGTATAATGAAATATTTACAATAACATTTCATTCATATCACTTTTGAGCCCTCGACGGTTTTCTTTTTCCTTTCCTTCCAGCTTCGAGCGGGAAACCTAAAGGGGCACTGGTGGCAAAAGGGCACAGGTACCATTGTGCTGTTTGTGTCCTAGCCAGATGCAGGTCCACTGTCCTCGCTTTGAACTTCCACAGGTTCAGAGAGTACAGCAGGTGGTGTTAGAGGGTCTGTACACCTCTGGCGTGCCCGACGGGGAGAAATCTGTGCAGCCCTTATGTAGTTCTTCCTTCAGATGATTATCTACTGGCACCACCCTGTGCTTTTGTGAGGAAAGGGTACCTGGAGGGATATCAGGGTCCCTCATCCTCCTGCTGTCTCCATTGCTGCCACCAATCTGTCCACGGAGACAATCAGATTCATACATACCAGAACCATCATTGACGAGACTGAGCAGAGGCTACAGCAACGCCAGCCAGGAGTGTTCCCTCCCAGTCAGAGAACACTTCAGTGGTCCGGGACATTCGGCCTTGGACCTTCGGGTGACCATCCTCCAAGCCACATTTCAGGACAGACAACAATGCAAGGTGGCCCAGCAGAGACTGATAGCCATGGAGATGGCCTCAACTGGGACATAGGGTACATGTCACACTACACTGCACCACACACACACACAGGTTTGTGGGGTGAGGTTGTACTTGCAGAATTATATTTATTTTGCTCAAAAACTGCATAAATCCATGTAAACTTCTGTAAGTCCTATTTTAGAAATACAATCAGCCTGACCTAATATTGGGACATAGACATTTTAACTTCACACCTCCAATGCATTATCTGAGCTGAGATGACACCTATTGTTAAAAGCTACCTTGAGAATGTAACTTCAAAAAACTTCTGGGATTTACATATGAAGGAACTGAAACAAACATGATTACTTTAAGCGATGAAAGTCTCAAGCTAAACTTGTTTAATATTACATTCCATGGCACTTGTAATCCTGTTGCTATAAATTCTGTGTTGTATGATTCTGCTCCACAACCACCTGATGAAGGAATGGCCTCCAAAAACTAGTGCTGCCAAATAAACCTGTTGGACTATAACCTGGTGTTGTGTGATTTTTAACTTTCTTCGCAGAGCTACATGATCTGTTGAGTATTTCCAGCATTTCCTGTTGTACTTGAAAATTAAAGCATTCAGAATTTGTTTAAATGTAAAGCATATCTGGGCGAATTGCAACTTTTCCCCCTTATTCCTGCATAAATATAGCGCACAAGTTCTAAAAATGCTAACAGAAATTAAATTCTGATTAACATTTCACCTTTGCAAGAAAAATGATGAACACATGGAACGAACTTTCCACTAGAGATTGTAAAAAATTTGAAAGTTAAAATAAGCATTTTATGCCACAGTGGGGTAGCATTAGAGACTTTATTGAATAAATGGATTGAATGCATTCCTCCTCTCCATTTACTTTGATATCAGATCAGCCAAGACCTAACTAAGAATACCCATAAACCTGATCAGTGAGGACTTTAGGGCCATGAGGACAATGCCTTCAGATTGCGGTTGGTGTGATTTTTAGAAATGATTTGCTACAGGATGCCTCTGGAAATTGATGGAAAGTGTCCTAGAAAGATATGTCAAGAAACTGAGGAAGATGGCCAGTTTGAAATTTTGAGCCAAGTTTTTAAGTTTGTGTGAAGTTTGTTGAGCGAAGTTTGTTGTTTTTCGGCTGGGGGAGGTACTTATACTCTTCCTTGGCCACAAAGAATAACCCAAACATTTTAGAAACTAGAGCAGCTTTTTCTAGTAGGTCAGAAACTGTGAAAATTAAATGTGACTGAACTTAGATTATTCATACCCTGGTGTCTCAGTATTCACATGTCCCCTTTCCATCAACTGTAATGGGTAGCCTTCATGGAATTAAAAATTAGATTATTTTAAATTCATTCATGGCAAGTGGGTGTCACTGGGTATGTCAGTACTTTTTGCCAAATGCTATTTGCCCTTAAGCTGCTTCCTTAAGTGTTTGCATCCATTAGATGGAAATATATCTGTGGTACAGTAAGAGGGAATTTCAGAAATTTGACCTAGTGACAGAGAAAGAATTGTGATAGCCTTCCAAGTTAGGATGGTGTAAAACTTGGAGAGAAACCTGCAATTGGTGGTGGACTCCCAAGGGCATTGGCTGCCCCTGCCCTGAAAGAAATGATAGAAGTCATGTGCATAGATGGTGATATTGAAGGACAGTTAGTGAATTGCTGCAGTGTAGGCAGTAATGTAAGTTTGTGCCACTTGAGTGCTGTTGGAGCTGCTCTCATCTAGGAAAGTGGAGAGTACTCTATAGCGTTCAGACTTTAAAATAACAGCACAGAGGTCCATATCGCATCACCAAGTCATCCTTTATTTACTAGTACACAGTACACTGGCTGTGGCCAGCCAACTCAGAGTCATTCTTCAATTAAGGAAATTCTAATCTCCTAGTTTTTTTTAAATATACAATTCCCTCCCCTGACTGGTGCCAACCAGCAGTAGGGCTTTCCTGATTGGCCCAGATTAACAGCCCCAATGTAGTCAAGGTCCATCTAGTTCCAATCACTACAGGCATGTTGGGCGGCAAGGTGGCTCAGTGGTTAGCACTGCTGCCTCACAGCGCCAGGGACCTCCGTTCAATTCCAGCATTGGGTGACTATCTGTGTGGAGTTTGCACATTCTCCCAGTGTCTGCGTGGGTTTCCTCCGGGTGCTCCGGTTTCCTCCCACAGTCCAAAGATGTGCAGGTTAGGTGAATTGGCCATGTTAGTGTTCAGGGGTGTGTAAGTGAGATGCATTAGTTGGAATAAATATCGAGTAATAAGGTAGAGGAATGGGGCTGGGTCGATTACTTTTCACAGGGTCAGTGTGGACTTGTTGGGCTGAATGGTCTGTTTCCACCCTGTAGGGATTTTATGATATGAAAATGTGTCCACTGACTTCAAAATAGGCTTATGCTAGGTAAATTTGGAATTTGCAAATTTAGGAGTTGAGCTACTCATATTATCAAATCTGAGCCTCTGATCTGTTCACATAACCACTGTATTGTATGGCTGTTCAATGGTTACACCCAGTTGCTATGGATGAAATGTTGTCTGAAAGCTCAAGTGTTTCAATTGCCGCAAAGTTAAATGAACTTTTGTCTGGATTGCTGGAGTTGGGATAAACCCAAAGGACTTATTGAGATATATAAGATCAATGCAGAGAAAGGAGCCCTAATTGTGATTTCAAGAGACTTAGCTCTAGCTCTGAATGCAGCTGTAAGACCAAGTGTGAATGTCAGGGGGAGGTGAAAAAGGTTCCCAAAAGCTACAGGAAATTCTTGTCAAAAGAAGATAACTCTATCACCCTCAAATGAAGCAGATTCATCCATTGTTATGATTATGATTTGTAACGGAAAGACATAACTTTTATAACAGCGAGCATATTAGTGAATGATTTCGACAGTGGATATATACCCATACATCTGAGCTGTGTAGAAATGTTACTGTAGGAGGTATCGTAGTTTAATTGCCGATGGACTTGAACTACTCTTGGGGAATGAGCAAAGATATAGAAAGACCAAGTGAGATCAAGGAGTCAGACCAATTGCAGGAAAAGATTCCACAAACTTTTCCTTCAAGTGCAGTGACCCAAGTAAAGGTTAAACAGGTTTCATCATTGGGTGTTTAATTGGAGCAGAGGTGGATTTTTGATGACCTGAAATTTTCATTGTGTAATTGGATAATTTAGAGGAGAACTTCTATAAGTCTTCTCAGATTGAATCAAGCTGATCCAGTATTAAGTAGTACAATTCTGAAAACTGAAGCAGAGAGTTCCAGAATGCTATTATTTTAACAATGGGATTCTGAAGAATATGTCCGAGACTTCCTTGTAGACTTTCAGACAAAGAGTAGACATTTGTTCCACAGAGAACATTGCCACCCAAATATCATCAGGGGACATTAGGATAACTCATGAAATTTCTATGATTGGGTATGCATGGATCCAGAAGGCTAAAGCACATATCAGTGAACAGCTTTACTGCTCAAGATTGAACAAAGACATGTTGTGGTTTCGTAAAGCTTGTCGTACATGCCAGAGTGTGTGAAAAGAGTCCACAATCCATTAATTCCCATAGCAGTTTTTGGGGACCCATTTAGAAGGCTGTTGGCAAACTATGTGGGACTTTTACTGAAAACAGTACTAAGATATCATTATATTCTTCCTTTTTTAAATACTGCTCTCAGTCTCTTGAGAACAATTTCTGCTGGGATAATGGTAGAGAACTGATCCAAACTTTTCACTCAATATGGTTTCTGATGGAGATTCAACCAGATCAAGATTCTAATTCCTTGCCTAAACTTTTTCAGGAATTTATCAGTAGCTTGGGTGTAACAGAGTTAAAATCCTCAACATATCACCTACAGACACAAGGGGCTTTTGAATGTTATCACCAACACTCAAAATGATGATTAGCATTTCTGTCTTTACAGAACCACGGAAAAACCAGCTACCATACTGGGTACTCAAAAACATTAGGAAGAGAAATAATTTGATTGACACCCCAGATCACTAGAACATGTAATCATTTTGTCCTAGCATTATGTTGAAGAAATATCACCCCAGGAAAAGGATAAGCAAGAACAAATATGTCAGGTAATAGAAATATTGGAGGACTATAGACTTAGCGAGGATGAGGGAAAAGGAGGCCTGAGGAATCTCCAGATTGAAACTCCTTCTCTGTAATTAGTTAACACTGAGTTATTGGAGAGGTTAGATATCATATTTTCATATTTAGAGGCAGAAACATGAAGAGATCAAACAAAGCTATTCATAAAATTTAAAGGAGCTTGTAGGGACAATCCAGGGGACACATGTTTAGCCACACTTAATGTGGAAGTAGGAAAACCACAATATCCTTATTGCTTATATCCGGAAAATAGGCCCAATTGAAAGCAGAAATCCAGTGCATGTGGGAAAAGCACTAACACATCTCAATTGAAGCAGCTGGAGTTCCCAGTTGTGTTAGTGCCTAAGCTTAGTGTTTCAATGAGATTCTGGATCAGCTACAGCAGTATCAATACTGTAACAAAAGCTTTGGGTGTCACTCAATGTTTCACTTATATTTCTAAAGGCAATACTGGATAGTTCCACCCTGAGCTAAAGAAATATCAGTCTTTGTCACATGACATGGTCTTTTCCCATGCTGAGTAATGTTGTTTGGGTGAAGTTAAAATGTTCCAGCAACTTCTCAGATGCCAATGATTCAAACAGCAGGCGACACTCCTACCACATCAAGATGACAGTATAGTAACGCTCCTGAGCTGGAGTTGATCCACTCCAACCACTTTTGTTTCTGCCTTTCTCTCCTTTTCTGTTTGTTTTTAGTTTTCTATTTACCATCTGGAGGATGCACAGTCATGGAGGCAAAGGCGATGACAGCAACGACTCATTACATAAGAGTTTGTACCGAGGTAACTTATACCTAAGGTGGCATGATAAATGGTAACATTGTAAATTTTTCACTTGTACTCCTGTACCCCTGTACATCATCCTCGTAACAATAAAACCTAATTCCAGTTCTGATGTATGGCCTATCTTGTGGACGTGTGGGTATGCGGTGTTACTTGGAAGATAATCTGGAGCAACCCAAGGCTTTGGTTATAAGATTCTAGTCGATGTCTTGATGATAAACTTTAACAAGCGAAGCTGCAAATATAGGGTAACCTACTAAGGGCAAAGACAAATGCAGTCAAGTACAGCAAAACTACCAGCATTTGTGGAGCTCCCTGCCCCAAGGACTAAGTGAGAAGTCAGTTTAGAATTAATTGTAAAGAGTGAATGACAGCGAGTGTGAATACGTCTTAATTTTTAAAATATTTTGTTTGTTTACAATTTGTAATGAAACACATTTAAAAATGGCGTTTTGTTTTTCCAAGGGTGGAGGTGTCATGAAAATGTTTTATTATTATTGGTATTTTTGAAGATTCATCTTGAAGGACTGCAGGTAGAGTTTTATTTGAAGTGTTGAAGAAATACCTGGCTGCGTATTTCTGAAATAGGTCATCACAAAGACACTGGAGACCTTTCTTTTAATGTATACATTTTGAAGTCACTTGTCGGAAGCAAATTGATTGGACCTGTTTATTTGCCTGTGTTTATAGTTTAGGTTTAGACATTGTTGGCAGTTTGGTTAGGGTACAGCCTACTGACAGAGACTTCTGTGAATAATCTATAATGAATATAGATAAAGTGTATAAGCAGCCATATTGTTAACCGGGTAAAGCACTTAAATTTATGTTGTGACTATTACAATAGTTGGATGAGGGAAAGAGGTGTTCCTCCAACTTCAGTCACAACAGAGTGATTTCTTCTTTATGCCGGCAGTATAGATCTCAACATCTCTGTGGCCCTTCAATTTCACCTTGCATCTCAACTCCAAAATTTCTGATTTACTCCCTCCTCTGTACTAACCATGATTCATGCTAATCTCAGAAACTGTTTCTCAACTTATTCATGGTACTTTGCCAACCTTCAGGCTGAACATCAACTTTAACAATTTCAGACCTTATCTATATCCCCCTACCAATTCCTGTTGTGTCATTTTAGAGTTTGTGAATACATAGCCCTAATTTTATACTAGGATCCCAACTTTGTGGAAACATTCATTGGCCCAACAAGTCCATACCAACCTCCAAAAAGTATCCCATCCAGACCCGTCCCCTTACCCCATTACTCTATATTTACCCCTGACTAATGCACCTAACCTACACATACTTGAACACTATGACCAATTCACCTAACCTGCACATCTTTGGATTGTGGGAGGAAACCAGAGCACCCAGAGGAAACCCATGCAGACATAGGGAGAAAGTGCAAACTCCACACTGACAGTCACCTGAGGCTGGAATCAAACCCAGGTCCCCAGTGCTAACCATCACCTCCTGACAACAGAAATATAAAGGCAGGTTACACTATTACATAGAATTAATATTATTCATTCAACTAATACCAAGTTGATCTTTCAAATACTCTGTTTTCAGATCCCACGAGCTCAGTACTTCCAATAGATATTTAGCTGTTATTGAGGAGGATACTACAGTTTTACCTCCAAGTAATGCAGAAATCCTCATGCAGATGACCCTGCAAGAATTTCCCAAGAAGTTTAACTTTCCAAGGGGAAATCATTTGGTACCTGGAACACTCTGAAAAGTCTCCAACTCCAAGTGGGAATCAGAAAATTTTAGGATTCTGACTTGCTTAGCTTAACTATATCCAGCAAAAAAACCCATTAAAACTGATCCTAACTTACTTCTGGGTAATTATCAAATTGAATCCCCACCCCTAACCCTGAACTCTCTGACCTACCCATCTCTAACTGCTCCTGACTCCCATGGACATCTGAATCCCCTGCCAAAACCCAACTACACCACCACCCCTATTATCCAACTCACAGACTCCTGCTATCCCTCTTGCAGACACAACCCAGCATTTGACTAGGCTCGCCAATATCTCATAGTCACCAGATCCAACCTCTGACTTCCTCTCAACCCCACTGGAGTCTTGAGAACCCAATGAGTCCAATCACCCCTCAACATTCCAGTGATACCCACCAACTTACCCTGAAATTATTCTTTCCCCAAATCCTCTCCCAGAACCTACGTTCCCACCCAGATTGAATTCATTCCAACTGCCCCACAATCCCCAATCCAGCAGGATCCCCAGTCTAAACTAAACTCTCATCCACTTAGCTGCCATGTGACTCACCTACCAATTTACTCCTACCAAGCTATCAGGGAACCTCCAGCCCACATACTACCTGTATCTCATACCCACTTGGCAGTTTTACCCCTCACTTAACAGGCTCTCTAACTCCCAGCCACCTGGCATCCTACACCACCCAACTGACCCCCTACTCCAACTCACCTGGCACGTATATTCATCAACAACCTGACATTTGTACTCCTCCCTTACTTTTCACAAGTATACTCACTTGCTAACTGTAAAAATAACTTGGTGATGTTTAAACCATGGAATATGGCAGCTATTTATGTATAGGGCAGCTCAACACTGATCACTCCACTGTTACATGTGCTATATTGGTCTGCCTGGAAGTTCAGACAAAAACTCCTGTAAAGGTAAGTGATTTTTTTTTGATCTGGGTCAGCCCTATAGGAAGGTTTAGCCCACTATCTTTGAAATTCCTTGCAAAAGCATTTTCTACCTTTGCTCCACGTGAGATGCAATTGGGCCCATTAGGGAAGGTCCAGCTTAACTGTACAAGTTACAAAAATGTTAGCTGCACTTCTGTATTTGTTAATGGATTTCAGACAGTGTTCTTCTGTTGCTGGGCAAGATGTCTTCCCTTTGTGGTCTCTTGTCTCAGACACTGATAGGTATGAGACTGCTTTTGAAATGTCTATTAATAAATGTCCCTTATCATAAACTGGTTTCTGTCAGGTGGTGATAGCATCGGTACACACAATGCCCAGGCAAATCCTTGATGATAATAGCGTTGACGTACAAAGGTGTTTGAATGTCAGCCATTTGCATCTTCTTGGAAAAGAAATAGCTTTTTTGTCCCCACAAACATTCTGTGGAATTTCATCCAACTGCCACTACAGTTATGTGATTATTTTGTGTAATTTTCTGAAGGCCTTTGGACAATAATGGTTGTTAAATCCACAGGAAAGTTCTGTTGAATTTTTTATGTCTTCTCAAAAGAATGTTTAAGAGGTTGTTTATACTTTAATGTCCTGAGCAGACAAGTAAGCTAGTTCCAGTTCTGGAAAAAACTGATTATTCCTGATGAAGGGCTTTGGCCTGAAACGTCGATTTCGCTGCTCCTTGGATGCTGCCTGAACTGCTGTGCTCTTCCAGCACCACTAATCCAGATCCTAGTTCCAGTTCTGGGCAATTTCATGTAGAGTTGACAGACAAGGAGGGAGGACACCTGATCTCCATGACTGCATCTTGATAGAATGCAAATTCCCCATTGCCCATGATATATTCAAGAAACTAAACCAATTGTTTTATTCATTCAATTTTGGAAATATGTGCTTGAGCATACATGCTCCTTCTTTTATTTCTATTTTTTGTTTTACTTTACAATGTTTTTTTTCAAAATCTGCCAAACTTTGTTTGTTAATTCAGGGAGGGAAGGGTATCTAAGGTCTTTTAACTTCAAAGTCTCGACTTACAGCCGAATGTAAAACTTTGATTTTATATGATCACTGTGTTGTGGCATGGGAGTCTTTCGATGGTCTGGCACGGTGGTCTGTGAGTGGCCAGGCATGATCGTCTATCAGAGACTCGGTGTGGTAGTCTGTCAGCAGCATGGTATTGTCATCTCTCAGTGGCCTGGCATGGTGGTCTCTCAGTAGCACGGTGTTGTGGTCTCACAGTAGCACAGTGTGGTGGTCTCTCAGTAGCACGGTGTGGTGGTCTCTCAGTAGCACGGTGTGGTGGACTCACAGCAGCACGGTGTGGTGGTCTCACAGCAGCACGGTGTGGTGGTCTCTCAGTAGCACGGTGTGGTGGTCTCTCAGTAGCACGGTGTGGTGGTCTCTCAGCAGCACGGTGTGGTGGTCTCACAGCAGCACGGTGTGGTGGTCTCTCAGTAGCACGGTGTTGTGGTCTCTCAGTAGCACGGTGTGGTGGTCTCTCAGTAGCACGGTGTGGTGATCTCTTAGCAGCACGGTGTGGTAGTCTCTCAGCAGCACGGTGTGGTGGTCTCACAGTAGCAAGATGTGATGGTCCCTCAGCAGCACGGTGTGGTA
This sequence comes from Chiloscyllium plagiosum, assembly GCF_004010195.1. Lineage (NCBI taxonomy): Eukaryota > Metazoa > Chordata > Chondrichthyes > Orectolobiformes > Hemiscylliidae > Chiloscyllium > Chiloscyllium plagiosum. The sequence continues at coordinate 74,359,973 of NC_057711.1, read as the reverse complement.
GTCTCTCAGCAGCACGGTGTGGTGGTCTCACAGTAGCATGGTGTGGTGGTCTCACAGTAGCATGGTGTGGTGGTCTCTCAGTAGCACGGTGTGGTGGTCCCTCAGTAGCATGGTGTGGTGGTCTCTCAGTCGCACGGTGTGGTGGTCTCTCAGTCGCACGGTGTGGTGGTCTCTCAGTAGCACGGTGTGATGGTCTCTCAGTAGCACGGTGTGGTGATCTCTTAGCAGCACGGTGTGGTGGTCTCACAGTAGCACGATGTGATGGTCCCTAAGCATCACGGTGTGGTGGTCTCACAGTAGCACGGTGTGGTGGTCTCTCAGTAGCACGGTGTGGTGGTCTCTCAACAGCACGGTGTGGTGGTCTCTCAGCACCACGGTGTGGTGGTCTCACAGTAGCACGGTGTGGTGGTCTCACAGTAGCATGGTGTAGTGGTCTCTCAGCAGCACGGTGTGGTGGTCTCGCAGTAGCACGGTGTGGTGGTCTCACAGTAGCATGGTGATGTGGTCTCTCAGCAGCACGATGTGGTGGTCTCTCAGTAACACGGTGCGGTGGTCTCTCAGTAGCACGGTGTGGTGGTCTCTTTGTAGCACGGTGTGGTGGTCTCTCAGTAGCACGGTGTGGTAGTCTCTCAGTAGCAAGGTGTGGTGGTCTCACAGTAGCAAGGTGTGGTGGTCTCTCATTAACACGGTGTGGTGGTCTCACAGCAGCACGGTGTGGTGGTCTCAGGAGCACGGTGTGGTGGTCTCTCAGTAGCAAGGTGTGGTGGTCTCTCAGTAGCACGGTGTGGTGGTCCCTCAGCAGCACGGTGTGGTGGTCTCACAGTAGCATGGTGTGGTAGTCTCTCAGTAGCACGGTGTGGTGGTCTCTCAGTAGCCAGGTGTGGTGGTCTCTCAGTAGCAAGCTGTGGTGGTCCCTCAGCAGCACGGTGTGGTCGTCACTCAGTAGCACGGTGTGATGGTCTCTCAGCAGCACGGTGTGGTGGTCTCTCAGTAGCACGGTGTGATGGTCTCTCAGTAGCACGGTGTGGTGGTCTTCAGTTGCACTGTGTGGTGGTCTCTCAGTAGCACGGTGTGGTGGTCTCTCAGTTGCACAGTGTGATGGTCTCTCAGCAGCACGGTGTGGTGGTCTTCAGTAGCACGGTGTGATGGTCCCTCAGCAGCACGGTGTGGTGATCTCACAGTAGCATGGTGTGATGGTCCCTCAGCAGCACGGTGTGATGGTCTCTCAGTAGCACGGTGTGGTGGTCTCTCATGAGCACGGTGTGTTGGTCTCTCAGTAGCACGGTGTGATGGTCTCTCAGTAGCACGGTGTGGTGTCTCCCAGCAGCATGGTGTGGTGGTCTCTCAGTAGCACGGTGTGATGGTCTCACAGTAGCATGGTGTGATGGTCCCTCAGCAGCACGGTGTGGTGGTCTCTCAGTAGCATGGTGTGATGGTCCCTCAGCAGCACGGTGTGGTGGTCTCTCAGTAGCACGGTGTGGTGGTCTCTCAGCAGCACGGAGTGGTGGTCTCTCAAAAGCATGGTGTGATGGTCCCTCAGCAGCACGGTGTGGTGGTCTCTCAGCAGCACGGTGTGGTAGTCTCTCAGTAGCAAGGAGTGGTGGTCTCTCAGCAGCATGGTGTGGTGGTCTCTCAGTAGAACGGTGTGGTGGTCCCACAGCAGCACGGTGTGATGGTCCCTCAGCAGCACGGTGTGGTGGTCTCACAGTGACACGGTGTGGTGGTCTCTCAGCAGCACTGTGTGGTAGTCTCACAGCAGCACGGTGTGGTGGTCTCTCAGTAACACGGTGTGGTGGTCTCTTAGTAACACGGTGTGGTGGTCTCACAGCAGCATGGTGTGGTGGTCTCACAGCAGCACGGTGTGATGATCTCTCAGCAGCACGGTGTGGTGATCTCGCAGCAGCACGGTGTGGTGGTCTCTCAGTAACACGGTGTGGTGGTCTCTTAGTAACACGGTGTGGTGGTCTCCCAGCAGCATGGTGTGGTGGTCTCACAGCAGCACGGTGTGATGGTCCCTCAGCAGCACTGTGTGGTGGTCTCACAGTAGCATGGTGTAGTGGTCTCTCAGTAACACGGTGTGGTGGTCTCACAGCAGCACGGTGTGGTGATCTCGCAGCAGCACGGTGTGGTGGTCTCTCAGTAACACGGTGTGGTGGTCTCTTAGTAACACGGTGTGGTGGTCTCCCAGCAGCATGGTGTGGTGGTCTCACAGCAGCACGGTGTGATGGTCTCACAGTAGCATGGTGTAGTGGTCTCTCAGCAGCACTGTGTGGTGGTCTCACAGTAGCATGGTGTAGTGGTCTCTCAGTAACACGGTGTGGTGGTCTCTCAGCTGCACGGTGTGGTGGTCTCTCAGTAGCACGGTGTGGTGGTCTCACAGCAGCACTGTGTGGTGGTCTCTCAGCTGCACGGTATGGTGGTCTCTCAGCTGCACGGTGTGGTGGTCTCTCAGTAGCACGGTGTGGTGGTCTCTTAGCAGCACGGTGTGGTGGTCTCTCAGCAGCATGGTGTGGTGGTCTCTCAGTAGCACGCTGTGGTGGTCTCACAGTAGCATGGTGTGATGGTCACTCAGCAGCACTGTGTGGGGGTCTCTCAGCAGCACGGTGTGGTGGTCTCTCAGTAGCATGGTGTGGTGGTCTCACAGCAGCACGGTGTAGTGGTCTCTCAGTAGCACGCGGTGGTGGTCTCTCAGTAGCACGGTGTGGTGGTCTCTCAGCAGCACTGTGTGGTGGTCTCACAGTAGCACGGTATGATGGTCTCACAGTAGCACGGTGTGGTGGTCTCTCAGCTGCACGGTGTGGTGGACTCTCAGCAGCACGGTGTGGTGGTCTCACAGCAGCACGTTGTGGTGGTCTCTCAGCAGCACATTGTGGTGGACTCTCAGTAACACGGTGTCGTGTTCTGTCAGTAACACGGTGTGGTGGTCCCTCAGCAGAACGATATGGTGGTCACTCAGTAACACGGTGCGGTGGTCTCTCAACAGCACGGTGTGGTGGTCTCTCAGTAACACCGTGCGGTGGTCTCACAACAGCACGGTGTGGTGGACTCTCAGTAACACGGTGTCGTGTTCTGACAGTAACACGGTGTGGTGGTCTCTCAGCAGAACGATATGGTGGTCACTCAGTAACACAGCAGCACTGTGCGGTGGTCTCTCAGCTGCACGGTGTTGTGGTCTCTCAGCAGCACGGTGTGATGGTCTCTCAGCAGCATGGTGTGGTGGTCTCACAGCAGCACGGTGTGATGGTCTCTCAGCAGCATGGTGTGGTGGTCTCTCAGCAGCACGGTGTGGTGGTCTCTCAGCAGCATGGTGTGGTGGTCTCACAGCAGCACGGTGTGATGGTCTCTCAGCAGCACATTGTGGTGGACTCTCAGTAACACGGTGTGGTGGTCACTCAGTAACACAGTGTTGTGATCCCTCAGGAACACGGTGTGGTGGTCTCTCAGGAGCACGTTGTGGTGGTCTCTCAGTAGCACGGTGTGGTGGTCTCACAGCAGCACGGTGTGGTGGTCCCTCAGCAGCACGGTGTGGTGGTCTCTCAGCAGCACGGTGTGGTGGTCTCTCAGTAGCACGGTGTGGTGGTCTCTCAGCAGCACGGTGTGATGGTCTAACAGCAGCAAGGTGTGGTGGTCCCTCAGCGGCACGGTGTGGTGCTCTCTCAGTAGCACGTTGTGGTGGTCTCTCAGTAGCACGGTGTGGTGGTCTCACAGCAGCACGGTGTGGTGGTCCCTCAGCAGCATGGTGTGGTGGTCTCTCAGCAGCACGGTGTGGTGGTCTCTCAGTAGCACGGTGTGGTTGTCTCTCAGCAGCACGGTGTGGTGGTCTCTCAGTAGCACCGTGTGGTGGTCTCTCAGCTGCATGGTGTGGTGGTCTCTTAGCAGCACGGTGTGGTGGTCTCTCAGTAGCACCGTGTGGTGGTCTCTCAGCTGCACGGTGTGGTGGTCTCACAGCAGAACATTGTGGTTGTCTCTCAGTCGCACGGTGTGGTGGTCTCACAGCAGCACGGTGTGGTGGTCTCTCAGTAGCACGGTGTGGTGGTCTCACAATAACACGGTGTGGTGGTCTCTCAGCAGCACTGTGTGGTGGTCTCACAGCAGCAAGGTGTGGTGGTCTCTCAGCAGCACGGTGTGATGGTCACTCAGCAGCACGGTGTGGTGGTCTCTCAGCACGTTGTTGTGGTGGTCTCTCAGTAGCACGGTGTGGTTGTCTCTCAGTAGCACGGTGTGGTGGTCTCACAGTAGCACGGTGTGATGATCCCTCAGCAGCAACATGTGGTGGTCTCACAATAACACGGTGTGGTGGTCTCTCAGCAGCAATGTGTGGTGGTCTCACAGCAGAACGGTGTGGTGGTCTCACAGCAGCAAGGTGAGGTGGTCTCTCAGCAGCACGGTGTGGTGGTCTCTCAGGAGCACGGTGTGGTGGTCTCTCAGCAGCACGGAGTGGTGGTCTCTCAGTAGCACGGTGTGGTGGTCTCTCAGCAGCATGGTGTGGTGGTCTCTCAGTATCACGGTGTGGTGGTCTCTCAGTAGCACGGTGTGGTGGTCTCATGGTAGCACGGTGTGGTGGTCTCTCAGCTGCAGGGTTTGGTGGTCTCTCAGTAGCACGGTGTGGTGGTCTCACAGTAGCACGGTGTGGTGTTCCCTTAGTACCACGGTGTGGTGGTCTTCCTGCGGCACGGTGTGGTGGTCTCACAGTAGCACAGTGTGGAGGTCTCACAGCAGCACGGTGTGATGGTCTCTCAGTAGCACGGTGTGATGGTCTCTCAGTACCACGGTGTGATGGTCTCTCAGTAGCACGGTGTGATGGTCTCTCAGCAGCACGGTGTGGTGTTCTCTCAGCAGCACGGTGTGGTGGTCTCTCAGCAGCACGGTGTGGTGGTCTCACAGTAGCACGGTGTGTTGGTCTCTCAGTAGCACGGTGTGATGGTCTCACAGCAGCACGGTGTGGTGGTCTCTCAGTAGCACATTGTGGTGGACTATCAGTAACATGGTGTGGTGGTCACTCAGTAACACAGTGTGGTGGTCCCTCAGCAGCACGATGTGGTGGTCTCTCAGTAATACGGTGCGTTGATCTCTCAAGAGCACGGTGTGGTGGTCTCTCAGTAGCACGGCGTGATGGTCTCACAGTAGCACGGTGTGGTGGTCTCACAGTAGCACGGTATGGTGGTCTCTCAGTAGCACGGTGTGGTGGTCTCTCAGTAGCACGGTGTGGTGGTCTCTCAGTAGCACGGTGTGATGGTCTCACAGCAGCACGGTGTGGTGGTCTCTCAACTGCACGGTGTGGTGGACTCTCAGCAGCACGATCTGGTGGGCTCTCAGCAGCACGGTGTGGTGGTCTTTCAGTAGCACGTTGTGGTGGTCTCTCAGTAGCACGGTGTGGTGGTCTCACAGCAGCACGGTGTGGTGGTCTCTCAGCAGCACGGTGTGGTGGTCTCTCAGTAGCACGGTGTGGTGGTCTCTCAGTAGCACGGTGTGATGGTCTCTCAGTAGCACGGTATGGTGGTCTCACAGTAGCACAGTGTGGTGGTCTCACAGCAGCACGGTGTAGTGGTCTCTCAG
>NC_057711.1:74348881-74352362 GCF_004010195.1 Chiloscyllium plagiosum | reverse complement strand
TGGTGGTCTCTCAGTAGCACGGTGTGGTGGTCTCTCAGTAGCACGGTGTGGTGGTCTCTCAGCAGCACGGTGTGGTGGTCTCTCAGTAACACGTTGTGTTGGTCTCTCAGCAGCACGGTGTGGTGGTCTCTCAGTAACACGTTGTGTTGGTCTCTCAGCAGCACGGTGTGGTGGTCTCTCAGCAGCACGGTATGGTGGTCTCTCAGTAGCACGGTGTGGTGGTCTCTCAGTAACACGTTGTGTTGGTCTCTCAGCAGCACGGTGTGGTGGTCTCTCAGTAACACGTTGTGTTGGTCTCTCAGCAGCACGGTGTGGTGGTCTCTCAGCTGCACGGTGTGGTGGTCTCACAGCAGCACGGTTGGTGTTCTCTCAGCAGCACTGTGTGGTGGTCTCACAGCAGAACGGTGTGATGGTCCCACAGCAGCAAGGTGTGGTGGTCTCTCAGCAGCACGGTGTGGTGGTCTCTCAGTAGCACGGTGTGGTGGTCTCACAAGCAGCACGGTGTGATGATCCCTCAGCAGCAACATGTGGTGGTCTCACAATAACACGGTGTGGTGTTCTCTCAGCAGCACTGTGTGGTGGTCTCACAGCAGAACGGTGTGATGGTCCCACAGTAGCACGGTGTGGTGGTATCTCAGGAGCACGGTGTGGTGGTCTCTCAGTAACACGGTGTGGTGGTCTCTCAGTAGCACGGTGTGGTGGTCTCTCAGTAACACGGTGTGGTGGTCTCTCAGTAGCACGGTGTGGTGGTCTCACAACAGCAAGTTGTGGTGGTCTCTCAGGAGCATGGTGTGGTGGTCTCTCAGTAGCACGGTGTGGTGGTCTCTCAGGAGCACGGTGTGGTGGTCTCTCAGCAGCATGGTGTGGTGGTTATCTCAGCAGCACAGTGTGATGGTCTCTCAGCAGCATGGTGTGGTGGTCTCTCAGTATCACGGTGTGGTTGTCTCTCAGCAGCACGGTGTGGTGGTCCCTTAGTAGCATGGTGTAGTGGTCTCTCAGCAGCACGGTGTGGTGGTCTCACAGCAGCACGGTGTGGTGGTCTCTCAGCAGCACAGTGTGGTGGTCTCATAGTAGCACGGTGTGGTGGTCTCTCAGTAGCACGGTGTGTTGGTCTCTCAGCAGCACGGTGTGGTGGTCTCACAGTAGCACGGTGGGGTGGTCTCTCGGTAGCACGGTGTGATGGTCTCTCAGTAGCACGATGTGATGGTCTCTCAGCAGCACGGAGTGGTGGTCTCACAGTAGCACGGTGTGGTGGTCTTTCAGTAGCACGGAGTGGTGGTCTCTCAGTCACAGCAGCACGGTGTGGTGGTCTCTCAGTAGCACGGTGTCATGGTCTCACAGTAGCACGGTGTGGTGTTCCCTTCGTACCACGGTGTGGTGGTCTTCCAGCGGCACGGTGTGGTGGTCTCACAGCAGCACGGTGTGGTGGTCGCACAGTAGCACGGTTTGGTGGTCTCTCAGTAGCACGGTGTGGTGGTCTCACAGTAGCATGTTGTGATGGTCTCTCAGCAGCACGGTGTGGTGGTCTCTCAGCTGCACGGTGTGGTGGTCTCACAGCAGCACGGTGTGATGATCCCTCAGCAGCAACATGTGGTGGTCTCACAATAACACGGTGTGGTGGTCTCGCAGCAGCACTGTGTGGTGGTCTCACAGCAGAACGGTGTGGTGGTCTCACAGCAGCAAGGTGTGGTGGTCTCTCAGCAGCACGGTGTGGTGGTCTCTCAGCAGCACAGTGTGATGGTCTCTCAGCAGCACGGTGTGGTGGTCTCTCAGCAGCACGGTGTGGTGGTCCCTTAGTAGCATGGTGTGGTGATCTCTCAGCAGCACGGTGTGGTGATCTCTCAGCAGCACGGGGTGGTGGTCTGTCAGTAGCACGGTGTGGTGGCTCTCAGTAGCACGGTGTGGTGGTCTCTCAGCAGCACGGTGCGGTGGTCTGTCAGTAGCACGGTGTGGTGGTCTCTCAGTAGCACAGTGTGGTGGTCTCTCAGCAGCACGGTGTGGTGGTCTCTCAGTAGCACGGTGTGGTGGTCTCACAGTAGCACGGTGTGTTGTTCTCTCAGCTGCACGGTGTGGTGGTCTCGCAGTAGCACGGTGTGGTGGTCTCTCAGTAGCACGGTGTGGTGGTCTCACAGCAGCACGGTGTGATGGTTTCACAGCAGCACGGTGTGGTGGACTCTCAGCAGCACGGTCTGGTGGTCTCTCAGCAGCACGGTGTGGTGGTCTCTCAGCAGCACGGTGTGAGTACCACGGTGTGGAGGTCTCTCAGCAGCACAGTGTGGCGGTCTCACAGTCGCACGGTGTGGTGATCTCTCAGCAGCACAGTGTGGCGGTCTCACAGTCGCACGGTGTGGTTGTCTCTCAGTAGCACGGTGTGATGTTCTCACAGCAGCACTGTGTGGTGGTCTCTCAGTAGCACGGTGTGGTGATCTCTCAGTAGCACGGTGTGATGGTCTCTCAGTAGCACGGTGTGGTGATCTCTCAGCAGCACGGTGTGGTGGTCACTCAGTAGCACGGTGTGGTGGTCTCACAGCGGCACGGTGTGGTTGTCTCTCAGCAGCACGGTGTGGTGGTCTCTCAGCTGCACGGTGTGGTGGTCTCTCAGCAGCACGGTGTGGTGTTCTCTCAGCAGAACATTGTGGTTATCTCTCAGTAGCACGGTGTGGTGGTCTCTCAGCAGCACATTGTGGTGGTCTCTCAGTAGCACGGTGTGGTGGGCTCTCAGCAGCACATTGTGGTGGACTATCAGTAACATGGTGTGGTGGTCACTCAGTAACACAGTGTGGTGGTCCCTCAGCAGCACGATGTGGTGGTCTCTCAGTAATATGGTGCGTTGATCTCTCAAGAGCACGGTGTGGTGGTCTCTCAGTCGCACGGTGTGGTGGTCTCTCAGTAACACGGTGTGGTGGTCTCACAGTAGCATGGTGTGGTGGTCTCACAGCAGCACGGTGTGGTGGTCTCTCAGGAGCACGGTCTGGTGGTCTCTCAGCAGCACGGTGTGGTGGTCTCTCAGCAGCACGGTGTGGTGGTCTCTCAGTAGCACGGTGTGGTGGTCTCTCAGTAGCACGGTGAGGTGGTCACTCAGTAGCACGGTGTGGTGGTCTCACAGCGGCACGGTGTGGTTGTCTCTCAGCAGCACGGTGTGGTGGTCTCTCAGTAGCACGATGTGATGGTCTCACAGCAGCACGGTGTGGTGGACTCTCAGGAGCACGGTCTGGTGGTCTCACAGCAGCACGGTGTGGTGGTCTCTCAGCAGCACGGTGAGGTGGTCCCTCAGTAGCACGGTGTGGTGGTCTCTCAGTAGCACGGTGTGATGGTCTCACAGCAGCACGGTGTGGTGGTCTCTCAGTAGCACGGTGTCATGGTCTCTCAGTAGCACGGTGTGGTGGTCTCACAGCAGCACGGTGTGGTGGTCTCACAGCAGCACGGTGTGGTGGCTCTCAGCAGCACTGTGTGGTGGTCTCACAGTAGCACGGTGTGGTGG
>NC_057711.1:74332775-74348381 GCF_004010195.1 Chiloscyllium plagiosum | reverse complement strand
CAAAATGCCCATATCAACTAATGGAACAAGTTCAGTTTGTCTTTCTTTTTTTTTTATGAAAGGACGCTATACTCCCAGAAATCACACAAAATGTTTATTCACTGCATTACTGCTCTGAAAAAAATTCAAGCTTCAGTGGCTTTCTTGGGACTGACATCATCAATCTAAAAATAATTGATTCAGATATATTTTTTAAGTCACCTCAAATTCTGTGCACTACTCTTCTTTCATTTAGGTGACTGAGTTTGATAAAGACAGGGTTGCCTACATCTCAAAACCCAGTTTGCTACAGTTGGGTTAATTTTCACTGGCTCTCAACTGGACATGTGAAATAACTGTCAGGGCAGGTGTATTCCATTGTACAGGAATAGAGAGTAATATTGATATAGCTAACATGATAGAATGTTAATATGAGGAATACAAATAATTTGGCTCAACATTAATGAATTCTACCACTAAAGAAATGACTTTTAAAATATTGTAGATAGTTTAGTTTCTATTTCTATACACTTGTTAATTTATTTTTAATTTAAACAACAGCTAGGTACAGTAATATGAGAACTAGTTTAGTGAACTGTGGTAAATGAGAGCATGAGATTTTTCCATAAATGTGAAATGCATCTGACCGAAACCAGTTTAAACACAGACTTTATCCCTAAAAAGCAGTTGTTTCTTAAAGAAATGAGTGATAAAACAAATACACATTTTCAAACATAATGATGTATTTTAACTTTTTTTTCCAGCTATACACACATCTTACAATTACATTCAACTTCAAAAGTATCATATATCATTTGGATCCACGGTGGCACGGTGGTTAGCACTGCTGCCTCACAGCACCTGAGACCCGGGTTCAGTTCCCGCCTCAGGCGACTGACTGTGTGGAGTTTGCACGTTCTCCCCGTGTCTGCGTGGGTTTCCTCCAGGTACTCCGGTTTCCTCCCACAGTCCAAAGATGTGCAGGTCAGGTGAATTGGCCATGCTAAATTGTCCGTAGTGCTAGGTAAGGGGTAAATGTAGGGGCGTGGGTGGGTTGCGCTTCGGCGGGTCGGTGTGGACTTGTTGGGCCGAAGGGCCTGTTTCCACGCTGTAATCTAATCTAATTTATGATGATTTAGTGCCAAATAGAAAATTGAAGATGTAGCATTAATACAATATATATTGTTAAAAAAATGTAGTGCCAAAATTCTTTGGCTCTTCTTGTGCAGTCCTGTGTTAACTGTACATTGGGAAATGGGAACATCATTCAGTGAGTATGTTCCATTATTCAATTAACTTATGTCTGATCTGTACATTAACTCCATTTACCTACCTTTGCTCCAAATTCTCTGATAACCTTGTCAAATAAAAATATAATACCTGTGTTAAAACTTCCAATTGAGCTAACATCTATTGCCTTTTGTGTAAGAGAATTCCACAAAATGTTTGCCCTTTCTGAAAAAAAAGTCCTCCTGATTTCACTCCTGAGTAACTTAATTCTACCTTAAGATTTCAATCTTTAGAGCCTGATCTTTATGGGCTATGGCATGATTTTTGGCAGAATCAGGCAGGATGTTCACTGAGGTCTATCTTGATGTCAGAAACAACTATACATTGAGAGAGCGGCAAGGGGAATTTTTCACTAGGAGCAGCAAGTTGTCGAAAAAGATGAATTATAGCTTGTTCAACACCTTCTTTAAACTCACCTCATTCAGGTTAGCTTCTTATCTTACAAAATGCATCAACAAGCTAAACATTGAAAATTCCCACCATGGAAGTCAGAGCGAGCATCAGGCAACTTCAGCTCACTGCTGTCTGTGAGGAGCTTCCATTTTGCTCAGCACCAAACAGTATTTCAGGAAATGATTGATGGCCATCATCTGCATGCTCCCCTTCTCCACAGACATTTTCCAATTCTTGAAGACCACCATGACACCTCACCAATCTAATTGCAGGCCATTTATGAAGTGCAGATTTGCATTGCCAGGAGCATCGGCAACTAGCTTTCAATGGCTACTGGACCATTTTACTTGCACCAACAGGTATGCCTTTGTATTGAGCATGGTTTGTCCCTTCGAGTATTAGGGAAGCCGGTGGTGTGACAAATGTGTCAATTGTTTAGTGTCTATTCATCTCCAATCATTCCTGCTTGCCTTGCCTGTTAGAGCAGTCCCACAATGAAGCAGCTGACTTTGCTGGTCAGCAGTCCTCAGTCAAAGGGCATATATCTTACTTTACGGCTATGCCTATGTTATGTCAATCTTACATCTACACTGTGACAACATACTGTTTGTGTAGAGACCAAACAGCCACATCTCAAAGACTTTGGGCAGTAGTATTTAGCAAAGTCCACAGAAGCACCTGTCAGTCAAGGGGTCCCAGCACTGCAAGGCAAGGAAGGTCTGTGATACCACTCCAGAGAATGGAATGGCATTACTTCATGGTTGAATGAGACTCTGTGTTTCTTTAGTTCTTTCACTCCACTAGTAACACATAAATTTAATTGTTTTACCCAGCCACCAATATGGCTCTTTTATCAATATTAGGTTTGGATTTCTTTTCGAAAAATCTTTTTGTCAGCAAGTTGTATCCAATTCAACTCCCAGGCAGGTTGCTAGATTGGGGAGAAAGTGAATAACTATTGTGAAGGAGGGATCTGTATTTTCAAGAAGGGGGTAGGGTACAGAAAGATGAGTGGATGAGGACTGGGTTTAGCAGGACAGGGTGTCATCGATGGTCAGGAGCACCCTGCCTAAGGTGAGGTGGGGTGGTGTGGGGTGGGGAGGCAGTGATTGACCTCACCTCACATACCAGGATCCTGGGACTGGGGCAGCAGTGGGAAGGTGAAGTCAGGGTGGATTCCAGATTTGGTGAGGGTTCACAGGAACGGGATCTCGATATTCAGAGCCTCACTGACATGTGGCTGGATTCCACTGACAAAAGATTGCTCATGGTTGTCTCCCATCATACTGGAAAATGAAAGTAATAATGGGAAGGAAAATGGTTGCAAGCACATCTTGGATAGGCGGGGTCAGTGTCTCATCCTGTGAGGCAGGACGGCTGTATGACATGCTAACATAAGGCCCTTTAAAGGGAAATATTGCAAATGGACCTATGTATTGTACAGGAGACAGACCTGAAAGGTACTCAACTTGTGGTCATCCTAATACATTAGCTCCCTGTACACATCCCTACACAGACATCAGTGACAACTGATTGGTACCAGCTCTTTGGGTGCAGAAGCCAGGGGAACTATAAGCATGTTTCAGGGTGAGGTCCAAAGGGTCAGCAGAGGCCTATCTACGTCTTATTCATCTTGCATATTAAAACATGCTGCAGCAGACTTTCAGCACAGAATTGATCAGTGGTCCATCCTGAATAGACATGGAGTTAGACATTGTGCTGGCATAGTTACATTCTGGACTACATAGAGAATTAAGCAAAAATATGTAATACAAAGATAATTACATCGGTAAAACTTGATAATTTTTGTGCAGCACAGCATCACCTCTGTCAATAAAGTGCTCTCAATAGGTTTTTTTCTTTCCCTCCGCTGCACTATGCTCTGATATTGTTCACGTTTTGGGGCCAGACATTAGGAAGCCTTCTTCGCAGTGGACTCTGTTAGCACTGGAGGTTTGGTTAGGGGTATGTTTGTGGCTAACAGTCCAGACAGAAATCTCACAACCAACATGTTCAGAGAGGTTATTATACACCACCGGAACAGGTGAGACTTGAACCTGGGGCTCCTGGCCCAAATATAGGGATAGTGTCACTGCAGTAGAGCCCTTTGGACAACACAGGCATGCTGACGGTCTTTCTACCAGGTGCAAGTGAACTGCTCTCAGCTTCATCTCCCAAACGTGAGAGTGGAGAGGCAGGGTGGAGATCAAGAATGACCTCTCCATAACCCAGCAATTCTATGTCCAAACACTGACTGACAGAATAAATACTGATTGGATAATGATCTGTTTTGGAAAAATGTTAATTTTAGTTTGAGTACACTTTGTTGAAGTGCTCTTGATCACTTTTAAAGGGAAGGTATTATATACATAAAGGTTATTATGATTTGACCCTGGTCCTAAAGTCACTTGGAATTTATTTTTGCTCTGTTATATTATTTATGATGTAACATCATTTACACAGTTACATTTAGCTTATTGTTATTAAGTTTTTAAAAAGTATGTAGTATCATGAAAGACAAGATTTTTAAAAATGATCATTTTAGAGAAGAAAAATTTTATTAATTTTTATCATCATTTTCACATTTATTAATGATTAAAATGAATCTCTTGATATGCAGTGATAGCTTTTTTTTTATTTACAAAGTTTCTGTTCCTGACCATCCAGGTCCAACAGCACATGATTTTCAAACCTGCCCTGATCCTAAAATTTACAATTTTGTTTCTGGCTAGAAACATTATCAATTGATCACAAAATGTACAGAATTTCAATTATAACAAATTTTGCTTAAGACACTAATGAACATCCAAATAAAACAATCACCTGCATTTAGTACAAATACTTTCCAATGCTAACTGAAAAAACAAATGTGTTTAAGTTCTGACATGCAATCATGTAGACAAAAGCATATTGTTCTTTCATAACAATTAGTCAATATGGGGGGTTTGGTGGATTTTTGACTTTAAGTTGATGGCAACAAAACTTAGGTCTTAAAATTTCTATCGGGAATGATTTTAGAGTTTGATCAAGAGCAATTAGGAGTGTTGTAAGCAGTAACTGGAACTTCTTTAATATCAAGTGGGATTTGATCTAATCAGAATTAATTCTAAATGTACTCCAAAGTACAGGCTGAGGTCACTGTGCGATTGCTGTCATAGACATGAAAGGTTCATCAGTTCTTAATCCATCTGTCATATAAGAAATATACTTTTGATTGATTTTTAGCTTTAACCTGTTCATCTCCGCAACTAAATTCAGCACCTCTGCAGCCAGAATCTGATAAATACAACATCTGTCAATGTGTGCCCATATCTATTGTTTTCTGAAAATAAAATGAAAGATAACAAAATGGCCCTTGGTTTTAATCATTTGAATTTACTTTGCCTTAGAGAGTATATACTTATTTACTAACTGAAACAAAATCTACTGTTTCAAATAAAAACAAGAAATTTTATCCTAAGAATAGTGAATTCATCTAATATGTCCCATCTTTTAATGATATTTCTATTTTGATGCTGTGTAACAATTTCACAATGATTAGTCATGGCTTTACTTAATTTTGCACAGTTGTTTCAAATATAATTATGAAATAAAATGAATGTTGTAATATTTATAACATAAATCTATTGTCAATTAATCTTATAATATTCTCTGTTGACATATGTATTAATTTACAATTTATTTAAAATGCAGTGTTGAAAAGATTATGCCAAGTATTATCTTGTCAAAAGGAAAGCTTTAATAGTGAAATACAATTCAAAAATTGTTAAAGGATGATTCTACCTGACAGCTCCACTCTCTATGCTTTGCACTTGATTAGAAACAGTGGTCATTAACGTGGATGCTGAAGCCAGTGTTTCCATGGAAATCCCAGACCACTATAAAGCACACTAGAACAATTTGTGCCATTTGTCCGTTTGATTAATTATGCCTTTGTATTCAGCATGGTTTAGCCTGATTGTCCCATCGAGTATTAGGGAAGCTGGTGGTGTGACAAATGCGACTATTGTTTAGAGTCTATTCATCTCCATGCATCCCTGAGAACTGACAGACGTTTAAATGAAATTACTGTCCCTTAACAAAATACTGGCTGTCAGTAATGTTTATGCCTTCCTGCTGAGCAAATGTCCATGTGATGACAGCTTCAGCTATTAGTGCAATATCTATTGAAATGTAGTTTAAACTGTATTCAATGTAAAGATTATTTTAATGTCATATAAATGCAAAGCCCAAGCTCAACTTTAAATGAAAAGCAAAGAAAATAAATATTAAAAATGTGCAAAGTATGATTATCAAACAAAATATATTAGCAACATTGCTTCCTTTATATTTTATTGACTTCAAGGCTGCACATTAGTCGCTATATTATGGCACCAAGAAGTAAGCTTTGTGTTTGATTCACAGTTTTCTGGTTGCTTGCCTGTACAATTGTGTCCTCACCAAAACATTCAGAGGTCTGTGGAACCTGACTGTGTATCTAATGGTTCTGGTCCATTCTCCAACTATATAACTTTAATGCTTTTACACCCATGACCACCGAACAGCTTGACGTTATCACTCCAAACAAGTGAAAGAAAATATTAAAACCTGACATTTTAACCCATCAACATTTTTTTATTTGGTTGTCATGTCATAATAAATCTAAAGCATGATACAATACTTGCATGCAAAGTAATGTCGGGGTTGTGGCACTTTGAGAACTACTCAGATTCAGTCGTGTTAAAAAAATGTGTGAACAGGGGTGCAAATCCCTGTAGGTTTCTCTCAAGCACTTACGTTGTACCCTTTGGGAATCTGCTGCACTTTGGCCTGGTAAGTAAAAATGACTCTGTTTGGATGACACATTGACTGCTGTGATAAATACTTTGCATGATGATTTTTATTCAGCAATGACAAATTTTAACCCTGGGGATGGCTGGGGAAGGAGATTGTTAAAAGTTTTAAAATGGTAAATCCAATCCCAACATGACCACTTGTAGTTTAATGGGGGGTGGTTGTTGGACAAGTGTCTGAATGTCTCCAGTTGTTGGATCTATTGCTTAAATATTTTAATGAGGCTGCTTCCCTCACATATTTTCTCTGTTTTTGATTTAACATTGGCCAGCTGAGTTTTCGAAACCTCAGGATATCTGGTGACTGATGGGATGTGAACAGGTTAGTACCTTACTGGTACAGATTCTGGGACAAGATGAGAGGAAATGCTTCGCTTGGCTGACCAAATAAACTTGTGATTCTTCCTTACATGTCTGCAATTAGACCCCTATGATCAGACAAATCTCCTGTGATTGGACCCCCAGAGCCAGCTTCACAACATTGAAATGAAATAGGGAATTGGAAATTTTCTTGACTCCATGATCTTGCCTCTATCCTAGCAAGACTGTCACTATGTCTTCATCCTGAGGAGGTGACCCACCGCTGCCTGAAACATGTAGCAGGAGAAGTAGCAGTTCTCAGCATGGTTGTTAAGTTTCCCAATATTCATCCTTCACTCCCTCACCAATTCATCCACACCCCATGCTGCCTCTTCCCCTTCTAACTAAGGCCCAATGATTCCACTTGCCTTCATATCACTCATGCTGCCCAAGTACCACATGCTCCAGTATGCATTCAGTTCTCCGGTCCACCCCCTGGATACAGAACAAATTAGTCCTATAATAACACTAACAAGTCTTTGAAATGTTCACAAAACCATCGCAATAATTAGACATTCACTCATAACAAGTGACAGAAACATAATTCTCACAACTTATAAAATTGTAATTCAAACAGTCATGCTGCATCCCTTTCTTAAAAAAAATCTTTAATGCTCTCAACACTTTTAAATCTTGTCCAAATAAACATTGGTGCATTGCTAAAACAAGTTAAAGAAATATAAATTTATTAAAAGGTCAGAGTGACACAGTGAATCAAACAAATCTAAAACTGCTCTTCATTGTTGGAAGCAATACCATGCAGAGCTGAATGCATTTGTGGGTTTGAGGTTTCACCAAACATTCAGAATAGAATTCCATGCATAGCCTTGTCAACAAACTTCAAAAACTGTCTACGTTGAAACCTTTGAAGTTGATTAAATTAATGGACAAGGTATCAATGAAGCCAACTTTCTGATGAGCTTCCTGGTCCTCTATGAATGGATGCAGGAAGAATACATGACATTTAATCAATCTGAAAATCAAAGCACCAAGTTTGTGACACACTTTGATACCTGATCTTTCATACTGTAGAATGGATAGAGTGCTCTAATGCACATGTACTATACACTTCTACAATTCTATCCAATTTAATTTTACTTACATTTTACGAACATGTTCCTACCACCAATCACCACATCAAGTCATGTTGTTTATACATTGGATGCGAGCAACACTGGTTTGGGCATCATTTATTGCCCATCCTTAATTGCTCTTGAGAAGGTAATAGTGAACTGCCTCCTTGTATACACGAGACGATGTGCAGTAGAGGCCATTAGGCAAGTGCTCACGGCACCATTAGGAAGGCTAATTATCATATACTATCCAAACATAACTTGTGAAGCTGGCAGAATCTTTAAAGCTTTACAGTGAAAAGTTCCTGCCTCCAGTCTAGGCATCTTTTCATGGATCTCAACTCCCTTGTAGAGCTGTAAGCTTCATTCCCTGTAAAAGCACAACAATATCAAATTTTGCTGGGTGGAGAGGCTTCGAAATGCATTTCCCAGCAAGGAACTACCAATGTGTTCATCCTGAGGCCATAAAAATCACACAAGATAGGAATGGGGGTGGAAATTAGATCCCAGCTAATATTTTTAAATTATCCCAAACTCCAACATGGACAGAGGCATTAATATCCAGGCTCCACATTCAAATAATCTCCCTCTGATGTCCAACTTGCCAGTTTCATGTAAATAAACGTTTTTTGAAAGTACAATGTAGCAATAAAATAATGACTAAATACTAGAAATGTGAAAATCAATGCATTCAATACACATTGACAACACTTAAACAGAATTATTATATTTAAGCCTTTTGACCATTTGAATACTTCAATTCCATTTTTAATACTTGCATTTTTAATGTGTTCTTTGCACCTGCAAATATAACAACACACTCAGAAATGAGGGTTAATTCTGATGATTTAATGCATGTGAGAGCAAATGTTTTTAATGAAATAGCACATGAGGGTGTGTAATGGCAGAGAACATGATTTTTCCTTTTTGACAGCAGCAGGTTTTACCTAAATAGGTCTGATAAATGCAGACCCAACCGAGCATGTTGTCATCAAAGTTTGACAAAATCATTCCTATCTTGTTTTCTAAAAGAATTACTATTCTTTGTCAATCTTCTATGTTTGTGCAATATTTATAGCTTATTGATACAATAGACTTTCATCTCAAACTTTTATTTCCCAGTTTAGTCAGTTGAATATTCAAAATCATCCACTTGGCGATCTGTGCAAAATCGTTTGAAGATCAGAATTCTCATATTTATTTGGAAAAGCCCTTTCTTAAAAATAAAGATGACACTCACAACTCATTTTGTTTCAGTTGTTGGGTTAATTGCACCTGCATAGAGCAGAAAATTATATAAACCAAGAAGGATCCAAATTTGATTTCCTCTCTGATGTGAAGTAACTAATCTTAACAGGATTAAGTGACGTGGGTGTTGAACCTGGCCTAAAGCATCCAATTCAAATTAACCTTTTACAGATTCACATTTAGTTAATTGTAAATGCATAGAACTGGGTACAGATTGAACCTGAATTATATCAGTAACAAAGGATTTCCTATTACACAATGTTGGGAACAATTACTTGTTCCAAACGCTTGAACATTTGACCCATTATGTCTCTAGTTATCACAGCTTTTTTGTTGATGGAAGGGAGTTAGGATGGGTATGGAGAAAAATGTAACAGGGTTCAGTCCTTCGGCCCCAACTATTTAAATATATTTATATATATTAATGAATTGGATACAGAGATAGAAGGTATGAAAAAACAAATTTTCAGATGACACTAAAGTAGTTGGGAAGGTAATTTGCAATAAAGAAATAAGAAATTTACAAACAGATATGGATAGGTTAGGTACATGGGCCAGAATTTGGCAGATGAAGTTTAATGTACTTAAGTATGAGGTTACGTTTTTGACTGGAGGCATTAAAAGGTAATTTTTTGCATATCTAAATGGAAAGAAACTTCAGAGTGCTTCAATGTAACGGGATCTGGGTATCCTCATGCATGAACTGTAGAAAATTCATGTGCAGGTACAGCAGGTAATAAGGAATGGAAATTGAATTTTCACTTATTGTTGAAGGAATACTGTATAAAGTACAAACATACTGCTGCAACTGTACAAGGCACTGGTGAGCGTGGACCTTGAATATTGTGTACAGTTTCCATCCCCTTCATTGACAAAGGATGTAGTTACATCCTTCAGAGGAGGTTCACTAGATTGAATCCAGAGGAGAGAAGTTTGTCTTGTGATGAGAGATTGAGCAGTTCAGGCCCATACTCTCTAGAGTTTAGAAGAATGTGAGGAGATCTAACTGAGGTATTTAAGTTGCTGATGTTTCTAAACTGATGTTTCCTCATGTGGAGCAATATAGAACAAGAAGTTATAGTTTAAGGATAAGGGATGGCAGATTTAAAACAGAGATGAGGAGAAATTACTGCTTTCAAAGGATCATGAATCTGTGGAATTCACTATCAAGAGTGTAGTAAATGTCAGGGCATCAAGTAAATTTAAGGAGATAGACAACATTATAATTTGTAACAGATTGAACGGTAATGAGGAATGGATAGGAAAGTGGAGCTGAGGCCAAGATGAGATCAGACATGATCATATTAAATTGTGAAGCAGGCTCAAGGGGCTGAATTGCTTACTCCTGGTCCCAGTTCTTCTATTCTTACTAAATGAATTTTACTGTCTGAGATCACATTTGCAAGCATTTGATTCTGCAAAGAGCTATTGGCCTTATATTTATGCCAATACTAGGACCACCTAATTATATCTCTGCAACATTGTCTTGCATCTATGAAGTTGAGGTCATCCTAAATTGGTGTAGTGGGTTACCTTCCCTTTTCACCTCTTGCTCAGTGGTCTATATTGGCTCCCTGTCAAACAGCATCCTGAATTTAAAACCTCAACCACTTTTTCAAATCTCTCCATGGCTTTGTCCCTATCTCTGCATTCTTCTACAGTCTGATAGCCTGTAAGAGTTTTGTGCTCTTGTCATTCTGCCTTCTTGAATAACTCTGATTTTAGTTGCTACACCAATGGTGGCTGTACGTTTTGTTTCCCATGCCCTAAATTCTGAATACTTTCCCTAAAACTTTCTACTCTGCTCCCTCGCTCTCCTCTTTTAAGACACTCCCTGAAACCTTACTGACTAAGCTTTTAATCATCTGACCTAATATCCCCTTATGTGACTTAGTGTTGAAACTTTGTTTTCTAATGCTTTTTCTGAAGTGCCTTGAGATGTTTAATATGTTACGGCACTGTGTACATATAAGATGTCGTTATTGCTTTGCCATTTTGAACTTTCTGAAGCAAAGGGTAAAGCTACTATTGATAACATCTGCTATCAAATTAGTTAACACAAATGATTAAACTGCACCCAAGCTATTGGTAATGAGCACAGATGGAACTCTGAATCCAGCCGCCTTGTTATAGAAACATTTAATCTACAGTAGCGGAGGATTACAATTCAAATTAATCTTACTGGTTTAAGTTGGGCTGGATTGTTTTTTTGTGTTAATTTGCATGATGTCTAGACATAACATCACATTTGTTCTTCATTGATTTAAAACAATGCCATTAACATCGGAGGTGCTTTTCACTGTAACCACTTTCACTGTATGCAAATATCGCTATTACTTCACTTCACTGGCCAGCTGTGCTTAATTACAACAGAGTCCCGCTTGCTGTGGGATTCAGAAATTTGGTTTTTGTTCTGTTGTATTAAATCAAAATGTATATTAATTTGCACAACTATGGACTCCATTTACCCTTCAATTTTGATTCATGTCATTCTCTTCTGGTTGCATCTCATTCATGCACTTACATTTTGCATTCTTTCTTTATGTTTGAAATTGCTGTGCACATGAAGAATGCATTTAGCCACTCTCCTAGTGCAGATGGGACAAAAGCATCCATTGAGCAATATTTCTAATATTTCTAAAGTGTATTTGTGCGCCTGTGGATCAGGGAATTACAAACAAACCCAGAAGGTATGGAAATGGAGAATTTGATGTTGATGGATAAAGACAATATGTCATCCGTGAAATCTGGTATTCCAAATCATGGCAATGTTGAATGGTAACACCTGTTTGTGTGAGTTAAATAGATAAACCATCAGTTTTAGAAATTCTGTTATATATCTGTGTTTTATAATGTGCGTTAAAACATTTAACTAACCTCTATGCTACTCGGTACTTCTGAAAAAAGATACAATGAATGTGACTTGAGAAGGGAATAACCATTAATCCTCAGATACAAAGCCAAAAATAATCAAACACCCTTTTATCAATACATATCACTTAACCTTCTCACAGTCATTTTATGAGCTGGGCAGTACTAAATAAGGATGAAGACATCTGAACTGATCCAAGTGAATCATTTAAATTGATTTTGTGCTGGAGTTTGATTTGCTAAAATCATTTTGAGCAGAAAAAAATAATACTTTTGTTACCAGAGTAATTGCAGGAAACTTAAGGACCTAGCAGCTATTATTTACACCAGACTTGGCCACAGAAAATGGGTCAGATTGCCAGCAGTTGAGCAATACCCATTGTGGATGGGTAATAAAGATATTCAGTGTTACTACTGCCAATAAGCTAATATTCCACTCACCAAAGAAGACATATATCTTTCTCAAATATCAGCTGTAGTGACTATAATGAGGCCAATCAAGTGGACCTCATAGAATTTGAGTTCTCTGATTGAGGATGTTTACTGGTCCAATCAGGGAGTCCTGGCTGATAGATATAAACAGGAGTGTCAGAGGTTCTGTTCACTCTGAGAGGTGGCTCTGAGGAAGCTGGATCAATGACATGTTGTATGCATATAATGCATGTACCAAAAGGGTGACTTGATGACAGGATACTAGCCTCTGTGGAGTTACTTCATCAGCCATGAGTGATATTCTTGTTCACGAGTCGCCCAGAATGATTCAGTACTGGAGAAGATGAACGGGACTCTTTGGAAATATTTACAAGATAATCTAGATTGGTTTGTTTTAATTACATACAAACAAATCATGTGTAAGAGGACACTTTGCAGTTATTAATTCAGAAACATGATAAAATATTGACACTAATCAGAAAGTGATGGTATTGAGAGATGTTAGTGAGTAAAGCATAGCTAAACAAAGGTGAAAAATGTCCAACTACATGATGTTATCTGGTGTATAACACAGAGTCAGTTAGTTCAGTTGGCTGGATGGCTGTTTTGTGCTGAATAGTAACTTGAACAAATTTGTTGATCCCACATTTGTTGAGATCACCTTAAAGGTGCTGCCTTCTCAACTTTACCCTGTGCCTGAGGTTAAACCAACACTAATCATCTGTCTCTCATCAGAGAGCAATCTTATGGGACGACAGTGACTTTACCTTCACAGCATTTACATCAAAACAACACAAAGAACTGCAGATGCTGGAATTCTGGAATGTAACAGAAAGTGAATTTCTGGAGAAACTTAACAGGTCTATCAGCACTGCTCCATCCTCAGATGCAGTGTTGTATGGCACTATCACCATGCTAAATGCAGCAGACTTCAAACAGATCTAGCAACTCAAGACTGGGCATCCATGAGGCACTATGGCCCATCAGCAGTAGCAGAACTGTACTCCAGCACAGCGTGTAACCTCATGTCCCGGCATATTCTCCGCTCAACTAGCATCAATCCATGGGATCGACCTTGGTTCGATGGACAGTGCAGGAGGGCATGCCAGGAGCAGTACCAGGCATACCTAAAAATGAGATGTCAACCTGATGAAGCTATCAAACAGGACTATTTGCATGCCAAACAGCATAAGCAGCAAGTGATAGACACAGCTAAGCCAGCGCACAACCAATGGACCAGATCTAAGCTCTACACTCCCAATACATCCAGTATGAATCATAGAATCCCTTCAGTGTGGGAAGAGACCATTTTGCCCATCAAGTCTGACCTGCCTCTCCAAAGAGCATCTCACCAACACTCCAATTCCCATAAGCCCACATTTACCATGGCTAAATCACCTAGCCTGCACACCTTTAGACTGTGGGAGGAAGCTGGAGCACCCATGAATGACCTATGCAGGTGTGAGGTTAGGTGATGGCCTAGTGGTATTATTGCTGGGCTACTAATCCAGAAGCCAGGTAATATTCTGAGACATGGGTTCAAATTTTGCCACAGCAGATGGTAAAATTTGACTTTAGTAATAATCTGGAAAGAAGAGCTAATGATGACTATGAAAACATTGTAGATGGATGGGAAATAGCCATCTGGTTCACAAATCCCCTTTGGAAAGGAAGTCTGCCATTCTTACCTGGTCCAGCCAACATGTGACTCAAGATCCACAGCCATGTGGTTGACTCTTAAGCTGCCCTCTGGGCAAATAGTGATTGATAATAAATGCTGGCCCAGCCAGTGACGCCCACATCCAGTAGATGAAAAAACATGGGAAAAACGTGTAAACGCCACAACCACCCAAGGCTGGAATCAAAACTGGATCCCTGATGCTGTGAGGCAGCAGTGTTAACTACTGAGCCATGAGGCTGCTCATGGTCACAGACAATTAAACAACTGAGTGGAGGAGGAGGCTTCATAAATATTCCTACGCTTAATGATGGAAGAACTTGACACATCAGTGCAAAAGATAAGGCTGAAGCATTCGTAGCAATCTTCAGCCAGAAGTGACAAATGGATGATCCACTGCGACCTTCTCCAGTGTTCCCCAGCATCATCAGTCAATTCAATTCACTCCATGTGATATCAAGCAACAGTTGGAGGCACTGGGTAGTGCACAGGCTTTGGGCCCTGACAGTCCGGGATTCTGGGTAATCCAAGATGGAGAATGGGAAAAATTTCTGGCTGTAAGAGCTGCTCTTTTTTTTTGAGGTATTTTAGGTGTTGAAGGTGATTTCCTCGAATTCCAGGAGCAGCAATTACTGTTTTATATGCTGTTGCATTGTTTTTGAGAGAGAGAGAGAGAAAGAGAGAAAAGAAAACCCTGCACGGTTACCACCTTTGCTGTTTGAATTCGTGTCTCGCTGGACATCAGAGTGCATCTGGGAAAATTAACAAACAGTGAAATTCACAACTAATCTTGGAGGAACTGTTGGGCGAAGTTCACAGCACAGAATCAGATAAGTTAATTGTTGTTTTAAGTCTGTCCAAGAGAGAGGCTGCTGTAATGAGTACAGCGGATTCTTTCTTGATTATATGTTTTTGAAGATAAGGCTCTTGATTAAACTTAAAATATAAACCATAACTATTAATTTAACCTGGGGCAGTATTTGTAGAGGAATAAGACAGTGTTATTTTCTGGGTCTGTAGATTGCGAAGGAGCAAAAATGGCCTTTGCAGTGATATGTACTTCTTGTCAGATGTGGGACTTTAAAGAGAGTTTAAGGGTAACTGCGGATTATATCTGCCATAAATGCTGTTGGATGCGAATCTTATCAGATCGAGTGGATCAGTTGGAGAGACAGACAGAAGCGATGAGGAATTTCCAACAGCAACAGTATGTGATGGATGGCAGTTATTGGAAGGGGGGAAAGTCTCAGATACATTCACATAGATGGGTTAACTCCAGGAAGGGTGAGAGAGGTCGGGGCACCTAGGGCAGGAGTCTTTTGTGGATATACCCATTTTAAACAGGTATGTTGTTTTGGAAAATGTAGGGGGTGATGGATTCTCAGGGGAACGTAGCACAAACAGCCAAGTTTCTGGTATTGAGACTGGCTCTAATGCAACGAGGGGTACA
>NC_057711.1:74316983-74329738 GCF_004010195.1 Chiloscyllium plagiosum | reverse complement strand
GGTCTCCTTCCTATCGGAAAGATGTTGTGAAACTTGAAAGGGTTCAGAAAAGATTTACAAAGATATTGCCAGGGTTGGAGGATCTGGGCTACAGGGAGAGGCTGAACAGGCTGGGGCTGTTTTCCCTGGAGCGTCGGAGGCTGAGGGGTGACCTTATAGAGGTTTACAAAATTATGAGGGGCATGGATAGGAATAATAGACAAAGTCTTTTCCCTGGGGTCGGGGAGTCCAGACCTAGAGGGCATAGGTTTAGGGTGAGAGGGGAAATATATAGAAGAGACCTAAGGGGCAACTTTTTCATGCAGAAAGTGGTACGTGTACAGAATGAGCTGCCAGAGGATGTGGTGGAGACTGGTACAATTGCAACATTTAAGAGGCATTTGGATGGGTATATGAATAGGAAGAATTTGGAGGGATATGGGCCATGTGCTGGCAAATGGGACTAGATTGGGTTGGGCTTAAGCCTGAAGAAGGGCTTATGCCCGAAACATCGATTCTCCTGTTCCCTGGATGCTGCCTGACCTGCTGCGCTTTTCCAGCAACACATTTTCAGCTAGAAATTAACTGGACTCACCTGGAAGAGTACAGCTCTGACAACACTCAAAACACATGACATAATCAGGACAAAGCAGCCCACTTGATTGGCATAATATCCACAAACATCCATTCCCTCCATCACCGACACTCAGTCGCAACAGTGAGTAATATCTACAAGATGCACTGCAGAAACACACCAAAGATTCTTAGACCGCGCCTTCCAAACCCATGACCACTTCCATCTGGAAGGACGAGGGCAACAGATACATTAAACACCACCATCTGCAAGTTCTCCACTAAGTCATTCATTATCCTGACTTGGAAATATACCATCATTCCTTCACTATCACTGAATCAAAATACCACACTTGCCTCCTTAAGGACACTGTGGGTCAACCTACAGCACATGGACTGCAGCAGCTCAAGAAGGTAGCTTGCCACCACCTACTCAAGGGCAACTAGGGACAGGCAATAGTTTCTGGCCAGTCAGCAATATCCACGGTGCACAAATGAATTTTAAAAATATTAACTGTGATATTTGATTAAAAAAAGAGTGCATACATTAGTAAGTGGCTTAGAATGTGAAAGGTACCATATAACTGTGAGACTACATCTTTAAAATGTATGAAATGCAAATAAAATATGAAAGGGTCATGGTGTTACTTAAAATGAAATTCAAGTAAGTGGTTAGCACTGCTGCCTCAAAGTGGCAGGGACTAGGGTTTAATTCCATCCTTGGGCAACTGTCTATATGGAGTTTGCACATTCTCCTGTGTCTGTGTGGGTTTCCTCCAGGTGTTCCTGTTTCCTCCCACAGTTCAAAGATGTGCAGGTTAGGTGAATTGGCCATGCTAAATTGCCCATAGCATCCAGGGATATGCAGGCTAGGTGGATTAACCATGGGAAGTGCAGGGTTATAGGGATAAGATTGGGTGGATCTGGGTGGGATGCTCTTCAGATTATCGATGTGGATTTGATGGGTCAAGTCATCTGCTTACGTACTGTAGGGATTCTATGATATTCGCATTACCATCAACACAGACATCTATATTTAGTTTCTGAAGTAGACCTTGCCTGCGTGAGTAAGACCTGAGCAACACTGAGGCTCGAACTGATAAGTAGCATTTACCATGATAGATAGTGATGATTTTCAAGGGATCAAACTATGTAACATTCACATTAAAGGCATAAGACTATTGGCATAGTCAGGCACAATTTGAAGTTAATCAGTAAACTGTTAATATTCAGAGTTCAGAGGAAACTCATTCATTGACATGGAGGTACCATCCAGTCACTTCTCTGCTGGTGATTTATGATGCAATTTTTTCCATCTTGTATATTTATCTCTTTAAGGAGAAGGTTGCAAAACGCTTCCATAAAGACAAGACAAAAAACAGTAGTAATGTTTGAGTTGTTTTCCCTGTACAATTATTATAGAGAACATAATTTATGTGTTTGCAATAAGTCGGAACTCACATTAACAACTTACCTACAATGATCAGTTGCTCTTATCCAATCCTTAAATAACACATTGATTAGGAAAATTATGAAATGATGACTGAGTTGTCTATATAACTATGATCCATGATATATCATTGCTAGTGTTCATTAAGCCAGCCAGTCACAAAATTCCCATCTGTTATATCTGACTTTAAACACAAACGTGATAGTACTTAATTTGACCTTTTGACATGACGTGCGGCATTTTCAATTAAGTCTCAGTCCACTGACACATAATCCTGCCAAGGTACGTTCACATCCTATTTCATACCTGACCAAAAGCTCAAATTGATTGTCAGAACTATGAACCCCACCCCTACAGCCCGATCCCTTAATGTCCATTCTGCACTGATGAGAAAAGACATTACCATCTGCTGTATTAAAGGGTATTCTGATGACACAATATTGGAAGGCAGCCAAGTTGACAGTAGCTTAGGAGTGGACCAGGCATAACTTTATTAACTGCCATAAAAAGACTTCATTTTCCGAGCTTCCCTGGCTCTTACAGACTTAGTAATGATGTTCTCTATGGATTGCATCCATATTGGAATGTAACCTTTTAATTTGAATTGAACATGGACCTCAATTTGCATTTTGCAGGGCAATGCCTATAAAATAATGATTATTGCTCTCACTTTATTAGGCAAATGCACTTAACTGTCTGATCCTTTCATCTTTTCTTTCAGATTGTTATTTTAAAAATAATCATCTGTTGAAATGCTTTGGTTGATTCCATGCAAATTAATTTAAAGTGATACAATTCAGCTCATCTCGCCCATAGCACAAATTCCTACATATATTAACATCTCTTCCCTATCACAGTTTTTAAGTTGCCATAATGAATGGCAATTTAGAACTGAGGAAACATGAAAGGAAATCAAAGCAATGTTGTTAAAATCCAAAATTGCGAAGTGATGAAATATGCATGGCAAATGAAGACCAAATGTGAATGAGTAAACATTAACGCTATGTGGGCTCTTGTGATGCAATGGTGGAACAAGAGGTGGACCAGAAGTTTGTAAGAACATCTTTGAACATATTGATTAGAAAATACCTAGACATAAGAATTCACCAATTAGACATTTGCCCACCAGTTTCAAAATTCCAATTCAAATAGTTAAATATTTAAAATTTATTAAGTAAGTGCTTATTTCATAACAGTTAGATTAAATTTGCTCTGAAACATTTATTAGTAATTTGTGCTGCCGTTATGTTTCTACATCAAGACTTTGACTTGATTTTGATTCTCCAGATTCTTTTGAAAATTACAGGCACATTGGTACATTTTGTGCATGTGTAGCAAATAGAATATCCCAAAATTCAGCAATAGATGTCTGAAAGATATGGAGGGAACTTTGGCATTTGAAGATTAACTTAAAAAATGTCCACAAGAATTCAAAATGAACTCATGCTTTAATTCTCAAAACTTTATTTCAAACAAGTTTTGTTATTTTAAAATCCTATTAAATGTTCCATTACATTATGTTACAGTAGTGCAGCACAAAAAGAAACCATTTATTTCCTTCTGACTGTTCCAGCCTCAAGATCAGCAACTGGTGTTTTTACTGAAAGTTGACTACCTACAGGCCTATCATAGCAATCTAATATTGCACTCATCTTGCTAGAGTGAAGAAAACTAATTGAACGTTTTCCTGCATTGATCCCGCTCCTCCTAGCTGCAAGTTATTTGTTCATGTACTCAGCCACCTTGAGGGTTTAATGTGTTCCTGAAAATGGGGCAAGTGTGTACCTAAAAGTATTTACAGACCCCTCAGCAAGATTCAGTGGCATTGCAGTGCTGAAGATTGTCAACACTGATACTTTCAGTTTCTTATTTCGGTTAGATGCTTGCACTGGATGTAGAAGACAGTAGTGCCTTTCTTATATTTCTATTGCCCTTAGTTGCAAGAGTATAGAGCTCATAATGCTCACAGAACAGGACAGATTGGAGGAGAAGTTTTCAGGTCACAGAAGAGGAAGAGGGAGTCACTGAGATTGCCAGTTAGGCTGAGCAAAGCAAATGGGAAAGGTAAAGTTAACTTTCACGATGGAGATGGTGAATGAAATATGTAGATAAAGTGGGTGAGGTGCACTCCATCCCATCTGATTGCTTGCCAATGACTAAGTCAAACTGGACGGTCTCTGTATGGCAAAGCTGCAACTCTCCTAGGCTAATTTTTATAACCTCTTTTTGTGTCGAGGTACAAATATTGAGGGGAAGAAAAGATTGCTGTATCATCGCAAGGCAAGCATTGCCAGCAGAGTACAAAACAAAACAAGTATCATCAGATGCTCACTGTCAACCAGCTCAAATGCAGTCACATTAGCAAGTCCACACATGCAAGACTTTAATAAATTACTGTAACATTCAATTGTTGTTGTTCAATTGAATAAGATTGAATCTCTATGCAATGAAGTGCTTTATAACTACAAGGCAAACAACTTCTGGCTTCACTGGTACCATAGCACCTGTGTATTATAAAGTGATTATATTACAAAAGTAATCCATTGCCTGACAAGTACTTTGGAGCATCCTGTAGTCATAAAAAATGCTGTGTAAATGGATATCATTTATTTTCTTGCTTTGCCTTATTCATTGTGCATATTTCTAATTTTATTAAATCAGTATAATGAGGTAGTACACAATTGTGCATTCTGTTTATGAGTCACTATGTGAGAATATGATGTCAGTCTGAGTTCTTCAAAGGACTGTATTTCTACAAGTTAGACTATTGAGGCAGTGGCAAAACTGACCGCTTGATTCTATTTCATTTTCATTCATTATTCCATCAGATTCTGGTTGGGATAACAGAGGGAAGTAGAGGCTGACACTTAAGAACTTTCGGTGACAGTAGTTCTAATTGCTAAATTTATACTTCTCCATGCGTCTTGCTGTTGGAAAGCATGTCATCATGATTGCAAATTGATCCACCTACACATAGATTAATAGTGATTTTGCAGTCTTGGAAACCTTCCTTGTGCATAACTATAACTGGCCATGAATGTATCTTAAAACAAATCTCATTGCATTTATATTAGCTGTGATAGCTTTCATCACAAACATTCCTACTTTGTCTAGCATCTGCAAAACAGAAATTCTCACTGCACATACCAATGATACCACTATGTGTCCAGTAACACTTTTGGGTTTTAAGCAATACTTGGGGCTGGGTTTTCCCTGCAGATTTCTGAGCCTCGCTGTCAAGCTCCAATGAAACCAATAGGCCCATACTCTGAGGAGTACAGTTGCTCAATTTTGACATTACCCAAATGGTCCAATTAAGAGGCATGATTTGGGCATGTCATCAAATTAAAAACTGCAAATGGGCTTTGAAAAGTGGAAGGCCAATATGAAACCATTCAGTTTGAAGTAGTGGGACATATACATTAGGGACGGCACAGGGACTCAATGGTTAGCACTGCTGCCTCACAGCGCCAGGGACCTGGGTTCGGTTCCAGCCTTGGGCGACTGTCTGCGTGGAGTTTGCACATTCTCCCCGTGTCTGCGTGGGTTTCCTCCCACAATCCTCTCAAAGATGTGCAGGTCAGGTGAATTGGCCATGCTAAATTACCCATACTGATAGGTAGGGGAATGGGTCTGGGTGGGTTACTCTTCAGAGGGTCAGCGTGGACTTGTTGGGCCAAAGGGCCTGTTTCCACATTATATGGAATCTAATCTAATTAGAAGGAAGGCGACACTACAAGAGGAAGGCACCCTTTCTCTGATACTACAAATGAAAATAAAAATGGATACAATAACGTGTACACTTTATGGAGGGGAATACACTCAGCGGACAGGAGTAACACAATTACTGTGCGATTGAGAATCTGAGCTCCACTTAGTTTTTAGTTTTTGGCCTATAATTCTAGGCTACAGAAATACTGGAATTGGCTTCAGATGATTTTAATAGCAGTTTTTCCAAAAAATAATAATTCTTTCAGTCAGGCAGTGAGGACGCCTGGTTCTATTGGGGTTTAATCAGAGGACCCATTGCAATGCCCAGTTGGCAGCTCCACCACTGCGAAAGCAGTTAAGTGAGTGCCGCAAAATAGACATGTTCTCTGACATCTTCTGCTAATGTCAAGTAGTTGAGATGCAGAGCAGGTGGAGTGATCGGTGAGAGGGGTAACCCATCATGTTCCTCGTTTTGGCTACAGCCTTTGGTCTAATAACAGCCTGTATTAGTGCTCCAGTTCCCCTGGTATACCAGGAGGAGGCTACTCGGGCTTCCAGCACAACACACGATCATAGGAACATAGGAACTAGAAATGGGAGTGGACAAATCAGCCTTTTGAGCCTGCTCCGCCATTTCACATTATCATGATCTTTTCTTGGTCTCAACTGCACCTTCCTGTCTGCTCTCTTATTCGCACTTCTCATCAGAAACACATCTATTTCTTTCTTGAATCTGTAGTTTGATTTTGCCTCCATTGCACTCTGATGCAGTAAGTTCCACAGATTCACAACTCTCTGAGGGAAGTAGTTTCTCTTCAACTCAGTTCTTCACTTTACTTCTTCTCACTCTATAGCTATTACATCTTGTTCTGGACATCTCACAAGGGGAACATCTGATCAACATCCATTTTATCAAACCCTTTTAGCATTTTATGCACCTCAACTATATCTCCCCTCATTCTTCTGAACACCAGCACATACAAATCCAAACTATTCAATCATTCAACATACAACAGCCCTTTCGTCCCTGGAATCAGCCTACTGAACCTCCTATGAACTGCCTCCAAATCACCACATTCTTCCTCAAGTAAGGAAGTCAAAACTGAACACAATACACCAGGTGTATTTGCACCAATGCCATATATAATTGTAATAATATTTTTTAAACTTTCATAATCCAGTCCTTTTGCCAAAACTGCCAGGACTCCATTTGTCTTTGTTATTATATGCTGCACCTGCATACCCACTTTCTTTCTATGATTCATGCACAGAGACTCAGATTCTTCTGCACTGGCACTCTTTGGATCTGCTTTCCACTTAAATAATAACTTGTCACTTTATTTTTTTTCTAGCCAAAGTGGACAACCTCACACTTATCCACATTAAGCTGCTTCTGCCAGGCTCTAGCCCATTCTCCTAGCCTATCAATACCCATCTATAAACTCTTAACCCCCTCATCATTACCTGCTTTCCCACCTATTTTAGTATTTGCGATGTTACACTATGCCCCTGCTTGCAGATCATTTACATAGATTATAAATAGTTGACATCCAATAATTGAACCCTGAGGCACCCCACTATTTATAGTTTGCCATCCAGAGAAGAACCCATTTATCCTGACCTTCTACTGTCTGTCAGTCAGCCAAACCTCTATCTAAGACCCTCACTTACCCCTCTGTAATGCAACCTTTTAAATCAGTCTTTTATGCAGCATCTAGTCAACTACCTTCTGGAAGTCTAGACATAACATATCCACCAGATCCCCTTATCACCTCGCAGGTTACATTCTCAAAAAGCTCCAGCAAGTTTGTCAAACATGACTTGTCCTTCATAAAACTGTGCTGACACTAGTGAATTTTGCTTAGTGCAAAGCCATCCTAAGGCAGAAAGATCCCATTATTATTTATAGAAAATGCTGGCTATTCAGTGTTTCAATATTCATATGACCAGAACAGGATTCTGTACAGGAGCCTGCTTCAAATGGACAGTTGAAACTTAGTCATTTGGTATTCTTCATTGTGTCTGACCAATCAGATAGTTTTGCATGCTGTATGAAGACAGTGATTGGACATTATTCAAATTCTACATGAGTAGATTTATTTCATGTACTTTTGAGATGCAAAGCTCACTGCAATGTGAATTTGAAAGAATATCCCTATGAATGGATAAACAGTTTTAATTTTTTAAGTGTTTTACATTGCCATGACATGAATATTATTCATTTATGTACAATATGTATAAGCATGCTGATATAAACTATTAAAATACCAGAACAAAAGAAGACTTAGGAGCCTTCATTTCTTCATTAAACCTGCAATTTCTGTTACCTACTTTAAATTCAGGAATGGTGTTAATCCCATTCTTAATCAAAGGATTTTCACTAACCCTTTTTGATGTTGGGATTCTCAATATACACAAAGCATATTTTAAGCTGCTTCTAGAATATGAACAGAAACACTTGCACCCTCAGTTAGATCTACTATACAATGGATCAAGGTTTTACCCTAAATTCTGCACAATCCCACCCCCTACTCCTAACTATGTCATCATCTTCCAGAATGAAGTACAAATTAGACTTGCTGCATTTTTGTGATTGTTCTAACAATAATAATGATGATGAACACCATACAACTCAAATATTCACAGATAACATACCTAGTGGAGTTCCTCCTAAATAGGATGCAATTGTTTGCAGACTCACAGAGTGTTTTTTTTTAATTCAATCTTTCACCAGATATAGATGTTGCTGGCTAGACTGGCATTTATCACACATATCCAATTGACCCTTAGAAAGGGACAGAATCACTGTAAATAGCAGGTGGGGTGGGGGTGGGGAATGGGGGCAAGAGGTTTGGGTTAGGTATACACTTGACTGTACTAGTCAGGAAGTTGTTCCTGAGTTTTGACCCAGCAAAAGTGAATGAATAGCAATATAGTTCCAAGTCAGAATAGTCTATGAACCTGGAGGAGAACTTGCAGGTCATAATATTTCCAGATATTTACTGCTCTTGTTTCTCTAGGTAATAAAAGTATCAAGTTTGACAATTGCTGTCAAAGAGGCCTTGGTGAGTTATTGCAGTGCGAAGAAAGTGAGGATTGCAGACGCTGGAGATCAGAGTCGAAGAGTGTGGTGCTGGAAAAGCACAGCCGGTCAGGCAGCATCTGAGGAGCAGGAGAGTCGACATATTAGGCATTAGCTGTACATCAGGAATGAGGCTTCTGGCAACCTGGCACCAGCCTCATTCCTGATGAAGAGCTTAAGCCCGAATCATTGACTCTCCTGTTCCTCACATGCTGCCTGACCGGCTGTGCTTTTCCAGCACCACACTCTTCGAGTTATTACAATGTGGCTACATGGCATGCAGTCTGCTATTCTGCTCAGTGGTGGAGAGAGTGAATGATTGGAGTGATAGATAGGTTGCGAAACAAGTGAGCTGCTCTTTGTTCAATGGTGTCAACTGTTCACCACAGAACTTCCAGCTTCTAACCACAGTATTTATATAGCTAGCTCAGTTTCTGGTCAGTGGCACTCGACAGGATATTGATGTCTACCACCTATTCCCTGCTTTGACCATGTGTGTGAATTTTGCCTTTAATAATTAGAACAGTTTAAGATATGTAGATTTAGACTTAGGAAACTGTTTCCTTCAATATATCACTTTTCCATCAATAGTATTTGGAAAGTAAATTCCATAATTGTGCTACTTTCATTGTTGAATATTTTATATTCTTGTTAACATTTCTGTCAGCGCAGAACATCTTCTTGAAGAAAGCATTTCCATCATGTCTTGTGCTCATTACTTCTTGTATATTTATGTCCTCACTTTCTGTTTTCTTTAAATCAGTCAGCTTCTTCTATAATACCAACTGAATACACAAAGGGAGTGGAAACCTGGCAACAAAACATTCTCACAAAATTTGCCTTGTTCCCCTCCCAACCAGCTTTTCTAACCTGGTTCTTTCTTTAATCAACCAAACAAGCATTAACTAAGTCGAGAGCAACTTCGACGTAGTCTGTGCAATTCAAGGAACAATATGTTCCTCATACGAGTAAAACATGTAAATGAGGACACTGTTAATTGGGAATGATTCACCACAGGTTAAGTTCAGCAATTGTTGATTTTTGCATGAAGCTGAGTGACAAAGGTATTTGATTTGATATCATGAAATAAAATATGTAAATTTGGCATACATCAGGACATTATTTTAGAAAATGTCAATCATACCTAGCATCAGGGATAGAAAATATTTTCCTAGTCTGCTCACCAACACTGGAACCATAAACCAACATGACTTCCCCTGAAAAAGAAATGTTGACTCGTGGACTTGTTCTAAGAACATGGAGGGTACACAATATAAGTTTGGTCTTTGCACTTATTGGATTAAGCAGTGGCATTGGAAGGAATCATCAGTTTGCTTCATGCCATGAAACGTCAACAGAGTTAATCTATTGTATTACATTGGAGGTTATTTAGACACTAAAAGATTAATTCAACCATATTGTTGTTTGACAACTGACAGTAATAAAATTTTATCAGCGATTCATATTGTGGTAAAACAAGTTTTGAAATATTTGACCAGGTAGTGTTACCAAGGATGTGCCCTTTATATCACAACATTTACCAAATGCATATGTTTAAATCACACAGAATAATTCATTACCACTCTGTTAAATCTACATGGGAATGCATAGAGTAGTGTAAACATGCAGCAAGTTTACTGCCTTGGTTGCAATATTTTGTCTTATTGATAACTGGGATGCAATGGCCCAATTTTCCAGTTTTCAGCTAGTCAGAGTTTGGAACCATTCAAAATGTCTCGAACTCTGAGTCAGGAATACAAGGCCATCCATTGACTCGTCGCATTACTGTCCACTTCAAAGATAATTTGAGGATCATGCTCGGCAAATTGGATTGAGATGGAATCATTAAAAGAGCACAGGAATATAGAGTCATAGAGATAGAGAGGTCTACAGCACAAGAAAAGGCGCTTTGGCCCGTCAAATGTGTAGATTGGTTCAGCTCATTAATGTATCGTAAAGAAGGGTGGTTCTTTGAAACAATGCTTATACAAAGCTTAAATGCAGTTTGGAAACACTACCTTTGCAAAATAGCCGCTTTAGAAGAATTCAAGATTTGCAGATGCAAAAGCTCTTCTTAAAAATAGATGCCATAAAAGGTTACTGGTCAATCAATTGCATTTACTTCCAAAATACTAAACACTAAGTGGGAAACATCAGTTTATTGAGTCATACATTTTCATGCCTGTCTATTCAGCAAAAGCTTTTTGAAGCATAACTATCACAAGAGGAGATTTGGCAAAATACATTGACATGTGAAGTGCCAAGATTGCACTGTCTGTGGATAAAAAGCCAACTCCTGGCTCTGAGATTAGGTACAAGCCAAGTAGCTGATGTTTGTATCAGATACACACAGGAGGCTTCTCAAACAGGGTTAAAACTGAAAATATGTCCTTGGATCTGCAAGTTTGACTTCATTAACATCGAACTTGAAGAGGTTCTCCAAATTGGACTAATACATTTCACACAATGCAAATGCCAGCAGCTGGAAGAAGAAGCAGCAAATGTTTACACCAACAGAAACCAAGGAAAAATGTTATTGAAGGATGTTCTGTTTGGTTTAGCTTGTTCTTGTTCTTGAGTCCATTTTCACTCTTTCAGGGTGAGCTTGGTGACTGCTGTAGAGTCATATTTAAAGGCAAAAAGGTCATAACACTTGAATCTTTGAAACCTGGTATGATCCAACAATTTCTTCACAAATAGGTAGGGTTAGATCAGACAAGGTGGCTTGCAGAATAGTTACAGTTTAAGCTGGATAGCAGCAGTGATGTCAAAATCCATGTAAAGAATTGTAAGGAATGACAAGAGCATATCCCAAATCAAATATCCATTGATACTGCATGGTATACACCATTCTTGGTTCAAGAGGCATAGTCAATCTTTTCCATGTGCATGGAAATGACTGCATTATCATTGTTGACTACTTTACCAAACACCCTATTAAATCATCAATCTTACAATATGTAAAGTGCACCTATTACTCACACTGCAAGCTTCATACTTAATTTATTTAATGACCTTGGAGAGAACATTATAGACAATGATCCATTATTTATCAGTAATATATTCCAAGATGTGAGAGATCACTACTTTTTAAGTATTGATCACTACTTTTTTTTTCACATTACCCCAGATTCAATGGTCGAGCTGAACACATGATTTGTATAGATAAAAATCTGATCCTCAAAGGTGGACAGAACAAGCAAGATCCACACATTGCTCTGTTATATTTGAGAGTAACATCTCTGGAGCTAATTTTTCCATCAGCAATGGAGAACCTGTTTGGCAGATCAGTGTGTTCCAACTTACTAATACATACCCAACTACTGTTTTTGAAATTCAAGAGGAGCTGGTAAAACTAAAAAATGATAATCACTGTGCACAAAAGGGTAAAAACACAAAAGGGTAACTAGGGAGAGAATAGCGCCCCTCAAAGATCAGCAAGGCGGCCTTTGTATGGAGCTGCAAAAGATGCAGAAGACAGTAAATGAGTATTTTGCATCAGTGTTTACTGTGGAAAAGGACGTGGAAAATATAGAATGTAGGGAAATAGATAGTGACTTCTTGAAAAATGTCCATATTACAGAGGAAGTAGTGCTGGATGTCTTGAAACGCATAAAAGTGGATAAATCCCCAGGACCTGATCAGGTGTACCCTAGAACTCTGTTGGAAGCTAGGGAAATGATTGCTGGGCCTCTTACTGAGATATTTGTATCATCAATAGTTACAGATGAGGTGCCGGAAGACTGGAGGTTGGCTAACATGGTACCATTGCTTAAGAAAGGTGGTAAGGGCAAGCCAGGGAACTATAGAACTGTGAGCCTGACCTCAGTGGTGGGCAAGTTGTTGGAGGGAATCCTGAGGGACAGGATGTACATGTATTTGGAAAGGCAAGGACTGATTAGGGATAGTCAACATGGCTTTGTGCGTGGGAAATCATGTCTCACAAACTTGATTGAGTTT
>NC_057711.1:74314875-74316929 GCF_004010195.1 Chiloscyllium plagiosum | reverse complement strand
GTTAGGTAAGGGGTAAATGTAGGGGTATGGGTGGGTTGCGCTTCGACGGGTCGGTGTGGACTTGTTGGGCCGAAGGGCCTGTTTCCACGCTGTAATGTAATGTAATGTAATGAGACTGGTTAGCAAGGTTAGATCTCATGGAATACAGGGAGAACTAACCATTTGGATTCAGAACTGGCTCAAAGGTAGAAGACAGAGGGTGGTGGTAGAGGGCTGTTTTTCAGACTGGAGGCCTGTGACCAGTGGAGAACCACAAGGATCGGTGCTGGATCCACTAGTTTTCATCATTTTTATAAATGATTTGGATGTGAGCATAAGAGGTATAGTTAGTAAGTTTGCAGATGACACCAACATTGGAGGTGTAGTGGACAGCGAAGAAGGTTACCTCAGATTACAACGGGATCTTGATCAGATGGGCCAGTGGGCTGAGAAGTGGCAGATGGATAGATTAACTTAGATAAATGTAAGGTGTTGCACTTTGGGAAAGCAAATCTTAGCAGGACTTGTACACTTAATGTTAAGGTTGCCAGGGTTGGAGGATTTGAGTGGGACTAGAGTGTTTTAGGATATCTGGTCGGCATGGATGCGTTGGACCGAAGGGTCTGTTTCCGTGTTGTACATCTCTATGACTCTAAAATAAAAATGAAGGGATTGTATTTCCAACATTACCAGTGTGACATTTGTGTTTGAGTTTTCCAGAAGGTGGATAGCAACCAGCCAATAAGACAACAATGCATTCAGAACCAAGTTTCTGTGAGATCCACACAGATAATGGCTCAACAGTGAGATGGAATCAAGGAAAAATCAGACCTGTTCCAGTTTCCCAAACATTTCCAAGTTCTGTTACAAGATCCTAAGAAGAAACAGGAATCAATACCAACCTCACTGATGAGAGTACAAAATAACAACTCCTCCAGGCAAAGTCATCAGCACAAGGTCACAACAAATCAGCAAATTGGCAGTTGGACTTGTGTGGGTCTTCAGGCTGTGCGCACAGAAATCAGTTGCTTTGCTGTAATGTTTATTTCATAGTTTATTAATTATTTTACTGTTTTAAATCAATCAATTCAGGCATGTTCTGTGGAGAGATAGACAAAAAGGATGAAAGTTGGGGGAGGTCAAACACAACCTTGTTGAACATTGTCAAAGAAAAGCAATATTCATCAGATCCTACTATTGCTCTTTAGTTCTATCAAGCTCTTCACAGGACTCTTCAGTGAACAATCTTAAATCTCTAAGCAAACAATCTGAAATCTACACTAGCTTCTACTTCTGATATGTGCTTCTGAGGATTCATTACACCCCATCCGCAGGTTGCTGCTTCATTGTATTTGAACAGTTTATCTGAAAGGACTGGTACTACCCATTCAATAAGATAGAGAAAGGCTGTTCCCTGGTCTTTAAGGGTTGGCTGATATTTCAGGATCTGCAGTTGAATCGGGCTTTTCCCCTGTCTAGGCCTGGTTCTGGTTTTCGGGCCATCTCACAGAGGTGGTCTATCTGGGTCGAGTCCGTCTGATGATGGTACATGGAGCTGGAGATGCTGAGCAGCTTGCTGCCAGTTGAACGTGAGGAGGAGGCTATATAGACTACACCTCCTCCCACCCTGCCCCCTGTAAAAATGTCATCCCATATTCCCAATTCCTTCGCCTCCACCGCATTTGCTCCCAGGAGGACCAATTCCACTACCGAACAACCCAAATGGCCTCTTTCTTCAAAGATCGCAATTTCCCCTCCTACGTGGTTGATGATGCTCTCCACCACATCTCCTCCACTTCCCGCACCTCTGCCCTTGAACCCCGCCCCTCCAATCACCACCAGGACAGAACCCCACTGGCCCTCACCTTCCACCCCACCAATCTCCGGATACATCGTATCATCCTCCGTCATTTCCACCACCTCCAAACAGACCCTACCACCAGGGATATATTTCCCTCCCCACCCCTATCAGTGTTCCGGAGAGACCACTCCCTCCGCGACTCCCTCGTCAGGTCCACACCCCCCACTAACCCAAACTCCACTCCTGGCACCTTCCCCTGCAACTGCAAGAAGTG
>NC_057711.1:74298317-74314484 GCF_004010195.1 Chiloscyllium plagiosum | reverse complement strand
AAACGTCGATTCTCCTGCTCCTCGGATGCTACCTGGCCTGCTGTTTTTTTCCAGCACGACATTTTTCAACTCAAATTCTACCATGGCAAGTTCAACTTTTAAAAAACCTGGAATTAAGAGTCTAATGATGAAACCATTGCCAATTGTTGTAAAATCCCATCTGATTCATTAATGTACTTTAGGGAAAGAAACTGCCATCCTTTCGTGGTTGGCCTACGTGTGACTCTGGACTCACATGAATATGGTTGACTCTTAACTGTCCTCTGGGCAATTAGGGATTAACAATAAATGCTGCCTAGCCAGTGACGGCCTCATCCCATGAATGAATTTAAAAAATAAATTAGCAGTTGGCCCGGCAGTGGCAGGTCTGTCTGGTTTTGACAGGAAGTTGATTGTCCAAGCCCTGGCTGCATGAATACTGTCTGTCCCAGCTCTACAGTTTGCAAATTGCAAAGTCTGGTTAGGTTTAAACCTGGTTTCCACATTTTAAGTTTTTATCCATGTTTGTAAAAGAGGTCAATATTTCTTTAACAATCCTGGAGGTCATGGTTCACCTGACCACACCAGCAAGTTAATTAATCCCTGTTGATTATTAGACCATCATCATTATTTTGACAGTACACTGGGCTTTCCAAAAGCTCTAAAGCTAAAGTAATCAATTCCAGATGTTATGATCTCAGCAGATATTATTACCTTTCATTTTTCTTTCTCTCTTTAAGTCCAGTTTTTTTTCATTTCTTACTTTAATTTAGTTAACTCAAGTGGTGAGTTAACCTAGTGCGGAGTCTTCTTCTTATCAGAAACTCTGCAGGAGCTATCCCAGTAATTGCATAATGGGTAGTCCGATAATCAAATAGGAACCATGACAGTTTGGTCTCAAGCTAAGCTGTAGGTTATTTCCTTAAACCTGCCTTCAATATTTGGACTGTGTTTTCTGTCAGACTGGGTGGCAGGGTGGCACAGTGGTTAGCACTGCTGCCTCACAGCATCAGAGACCCGGGTTCAATTCCCGCCTCAGGCGACTGACTGTGTGGAGTTTGCACGTTCTCCCTGTGTCTGCGTGGGTTTCCTCCGGGTGCTCCGGTTTCCTCCCACAGTCCAAAGATGTACAGGTCAGGTGAATTGGCCATGTTAAATTGCCCGTAGTGTTAGGTAAGGGGTAAATGTAGGGGTATGGGTGGGTTACGCTTCGGCGGGTTGGTGTGGACTTGTTGGGCCGAAGGGCCTGTTTCCACACTGTAATGTAATCTAATGTAATCTAAAATCTAAAACCATTGGACAATGGATACTATGGAGCTGTCCGAACATGCTGAATGCCATTTGACTTCTGGAAATATTCGAATTCCCAGCTGGTAGATGACATCCCATTGTCCATGACCAATACTTCTGGGAGTCTGTGTATTCCAAATGATTCTTGAAGCTTTTCAATCATCATCATCCCTGAGTTTGCCGAATGAACTCTATGCATATCCAGTCTCTTTGAATTGGCATCCACTACAACTAAGAACATTGAGTCCATGAAAGGACAGACATAGTTGACATGTAACCAAGTTCATTGGCCATTCCCACAAAGGTGGAGGAGCTGCTGGTTGTAATTTTTGCTCTTGTAGGCACTACGGGCACTGCCCCAGCAATGTGGCCATGTTGGCATCCAATCCTTGCCACCAGACATTACTTCTTGCCAACATCTTAATTTGGAAACTCTGGATGATCCTGATTGAGTGCAGCCAATATCTGGCAGCGATCTTTACACAGGATACTCACTCTTGCTCCCCATAATAATATGCCATCTTCTACAGTGATCTAGTCTCATCAGGTCCAGAAAGGTTTCAATTCTATTGTGATGGCCCTTTTGTTTCCCCCATCATCACCACCTGTTTTAGTTTTGCCAGGATGCCATCTTTTGGTGACCATAGTTGGATATTGTCAGTGGTGAAAGGAAAGGTGTCCAGAAGATTTAAAACCAGAACACACTCTTCCCAGGGAGGCACCACCAATGGTGTCAAAAGTAGAGTGGTGCTGGAAAAACACAACAGGTCAGACAGCATCCGAGGAGCAGGAAAATCAACGTTTCGGGCAAAAGCCCCTCATCAGGAATACACCAGCTCAAGGCACCTGTATTTGTCACTTGGCCTCTTTGACAGTGTTCTCCAAGCTTAGTCGAACAGGTGAGAGTGTTCACTTCCAGTCAGATACTTTGTTACTCAAATGCTCCACTTGCCTCATTTTCCAATGACAAAGCTAGTTGTAGTGCCTGTCTGAAGTCCAGTTGGCTTCAGCAAGTAGGCGCTTTTGCATGGTTACATCATTAATGCCACATACCAACCAGTCGCTCAGCATCTCCTTTAAGGTTAAACTAAAGTCATATGACTCTGCCAACCATTTTAACCTCATCAAAAATCCCGATATGGATTCCCCTGGTTCTTGAACTGCTGAATAAAGCAGATAGCATCTCAGAAATACAGGTGGCTTGGGATCGTAATATTCTTTAACAAAATCCATCAACTTTTGAAAGGTTTTAGTCTGTCGTGCCTCAGGGAAATTAGGCTCCTAATAACCAAAAAAGCTGCGGGTCTACTAGCAATAAGAGGAATTACTCATTGGTTTTCATCTACCCCAGTGTCATTTGCCCAGAAAAAAACTAATAAGTTTTTTCCACACTCAGGGCCTATACAGGATCGGACAAGTTAAGCTTCCCAAATGAAAGCGTGATGCCAGAAATGCTTATCCCAACTCAAAGACGACTGTTGCAAATGAATTTTCTTCAGGAGCATAACTGTTTTCTCTTCTTGTCACAGAAATAACTCCACAGAGGCTGGAAGCCCATCACCAAGTCACTCTCTATTTACATGTACACAGTACATGAACTCCGACCAGCTAGCTCAGAATCAGTTCCTTGAGTGAGAAGAATCCCTGAGACTCCTGTTTATACCTGTCAGCCAGGGCTCACTGACTGGCCCAGGTGAACAGCGTCAAACTGGGAACCCATACTTAATGTGATCCACCTGGCCAACCTTGATCCAATCACTACAGTAGGTTTATTACAATAGGAACAACATTACATAGAATAACCAAAACCAATTACTTACACAACAAATTCATAGATTTTAAATACACTGTAGAAGAATAACCCCTTAATCCCAAAACTCACCTTTACTTAACAAAATGAAAAATAAAGGCTTTTGAATAGTGCCCCAAAACATTCCAGTACAATTCTTAAAACACCATACCTGGTACAGTATCCAAAATACAACTTGAATAGTAATCACGCCAGTGTCCCTGTATCTAACACTTTGAGAGGTTTAAACCACTTGGGAGATTTTTAAAAATGAAATTGTGATAGCTTCTTCTGGAGCTATCATACACTTGAGCTTCATAGCCCCTATCATGAGTAACTACTTCTAAGTTTTTAAATTGCGAAATCAATGTTAATTCTTGGGGACCTAACTTACTATTTCTTTTCTCTGGAACACTGCTCTGCACAGCCATTCTGCTCTAATATTGTCCCAGAAGTAACATGACCCAAAGTTAAAAATTAAACTAAATATTTCTCTCTGTCTCACCCATGAATTGCACTCTTCTCACAAGCTGAAGATAAAAACAGATTCTAGAACTCTCTAATAAACCTTTGAGCCTCCATAATTTACCATTTTGTGTCACAAACAATCTAAAATAAACAAAAGTTAATTGGTGCACAAAATCCATTCACTCTGCAACCACTCTTCAAAAATGTTTTTTTTAAATCACCATAGCTACATAAATATTTTCAAGTTAATTATTAACTTCAGACATTCAGAAAAACCCATCAGTTGCAAACTGAAGCTGGGAAATCCAAGCTTGTACCAACTAACATCAAAAATTATCGATATAAATCCCGCTGGGCTATTTGTTACTTTAGATTTTTGACAGCGAACATGGACAATTCATTTGAAATATGATCATAAAGATATTCCGGTTCTCTATGAAGAGATCAAAACCCATCAGTCAGTGGATTTTGATTTCATCATAGATGTCTTACTTCCATCGATAAAGTGGAACACCAGAAAATGTCGTCCTAAAAAATGAATTCTGACTCATTCATGGAGTGTTGCTTCAAATAATTTAAAATATATTCAGTTTGATTCTTTTGAGCTTCATCATCACCCGATTTACACCTGACTTTCCTAAATATTTCTTTCTA
Organism: Chiloscyllium plagiosum; assembly: GCF_004010195.1. NCBI lineage: Eukaryota > Metazoa > Chordata > Chondrichthyes > Orectolobiformes > Hemiscylliidae > Chiloscyllium > Chiloscyllium plagiosum. The sequence continues at coordinate 74,310,304 of NC_057711.1, read as the reverse complement.
TGTAGCAAATAGGAAGAAGTAAAACATTTTCACAATTATTGTTGTGATTGTCAATGCTAAAATTATCCAATCTTCCTAAGATTTTTTTAAACTTTAAAATTTGCAGTTAGTTTATTTATCATCACTTCATTTATGTTGGTTTTTGGGAATGAATAGATAACTGGGGGCAGTTCATTGATTCCCTGAAATATTCCTTTAACTATTCAGATTATTCAGTAAATAATGAAATCTAGATAATATTTGGAATTGTTCATTTGAGAGGCATGATGCTGTTTGTAATGCCTTGGGACAACTCTATTTCAGTGTAAAATGCCAAATCACCTTGTATTAAACTATTATGTGAATCTTAATCATTAATATGAATTTTGCAAGTGCTGTGGCATTTATAAATTCCAATCTGCCCAAATACTTCTCAGTATTCTCATAATGGTGCAATTATCTGAATTGCTTTCCTAAGGATTACTGTGAGATTTACAGCATAGTAATTCATTGCAGACAATACAAAGACACTGCCAAAGTTGCTGATTAAAGCAAAAACATTTCATCAAAATATGCTTCAAACACAGTAAATAAAACCAACTAACTTGCATGTTGGTTGCATCTACTTTAATTTTGTCACAGGAACGGCATGCCTTGCAATAGAACATGCCTCGATGCAAGTAATATTACATGTTCACTATTGAAAAATGTGAAAGGAAGCTTTTTAAAGGCTGAGTCCCCAGCCACCATCACTACCCTTACTCATGATTTGGAGATGCTGGTGTTGGACTGGGCTATGACCTGGTGTTGTGTGGTTTTTAACTTTGTACCCTTATTCAGTGTGATGAATTTTATGGCTTCTGCAGACGTAATTGCAGATGGGGAGCAATGGTAAGCTGACAACCTTCCCACTAATACCCAGCTGTCCTCCTTATTATATAGGTGGAAAGGTAAAAATAATAGACAGTCAGCCCACCCACCCTTAAGCCTGCTAAAGTTCTTAGCTGATCATTAATAGTAAGTTCAGGGATTGTTTCTGCCAACCCGCAGTTATACATGTGACTAGCTCATCTTTTCACATCTCAGGTGAGAAGGCATAAGGATGGAGATGAAGGGGTGCAATTGTTTTAGGGAATGCTCCATAGCCATTTGGAGCACTTCCAAGATGTTCCCTTCCTTTTTGTAACTATTCTCTTCGCCTCCAAAACACAACACATAACTTGCTCCCTCCTTGGCCAAGAATTTCAGGATTACTTTGAATTCCAGGCATCATAAATCTCCTCCGTGGGAATGCTTGTTGCCCCAGTAATGACTACCACTAAGAGCTGCTGGTACAGAGACTACTCAGCTCACCACCCAATCAAATTGGCCAATAGCTCTCAGGGGTGGGAATTTCTATCCCTGAGGTGTCAGAATCTCACAGTGTCTTCATTAAAGCCACTCTGAGGGTAATATCATTGTAATTAGTCAGGATCCAATCCACTTTTCTATCAAGAATATGGAAGTAATGTCATCAATAGATCCAGGGCAGGGCAGCCTGGCTGATGTTTTACCTGCCCAGTATATTATGGAAGACAACTCAGGGGTAGGTGGGAAGGCATTGTGGGTCCACTCATTCTAGTTTACAAGCAATCCACCTGTACATCTGGCATAAGAGAAGTGTAAAATATGCCCCTTGTATTGATAGTATTCAGAGAAGAAAAATCAAGTCCTTCAGGATGCAATCTGACAATGGACTTTGTCTTAGTCAAATAGATATTGTAACCTCTCAGAGGACCAGTGCTTTTGCAGACCCAGATTCACTTAACAGGTTATCACTGAATTTTGTAACTTAATGCAACATAGGAATAACATTGCTAAAAGCAGTGAGGCTGGATATTATTTTGAACCATTTTTGTTTCAGGTTCTTCACAAAGAGTATGAAGGTCTTTTGCACTGGGAGCAGAGATGAAAACGAGTTATGGTTTGTGACAATTCCTTGTACACTTGTCAATGTCTGCCAGTGAAATGTTTTCTGCAATGAGTTACAGACTGCATCTCACTTTACCAGCATACTCACATAAATGGGGTGAATTCCTTATCCTATTGCAGAGTTGATGCCTAAGTAACTTGCATGTAGACAAACTAGGTATAACCAAGTCTTGTAGGAGCAAATTACTGCAGATGCTGGAATCTGTCCTGAAAACAAAACATGCTGGAGATCACAATAGGTCAGGCAGCATCCATAGAGAGAGATCAAGCTAATGTTTTGAGTCTAAATGACTTTTCATCAGAACTAGTGCTTCATCCAGCTTTGACGAAGAGTATTCTAGACTTCAAACATTAGCTTGCTCTCTATCTCTCACAGATACTGCCTGACCTGCTGTGATTTACAGCATTTTCTGTTTACAGTATAGCAAAGTCTTTACCAGATTGAGTCAGTGTTAAGTATTCCATGTGAAAATATTTAGTGGCTGAACAATTCCCAACTAAAGCACTAGTGGGATTTGCAATGTTAGCAGCTTCTCAAGTCAACAACAAATTTTGAGTTGCAACTTGTATGCCAGAATCAAGAACTTTCAGGTTATTTGCACATTTGCAGTTACTATTCATATTAGAGAATGGTAATAAATGGAAATTCCTCTTTTGCTCTCTTCTGTGCTCTCATCCTCCACAAATGAAATTGTAAAAATAAATGAAGTAGAATAAGAGGAAAATGAAACTAACATTTTATTGACGTTCATGATAGGGAAACATTATGCAGCTCAGTAGGTAAAGAACAGTTCTGCCCATGCCTGCCAAATTCAATACAATTCTTCCTGTTGTATCCCATTGCAAGTTATAAGTGGGGCACCTGTGTAACATTAGCTAGGGAGCTATCCAAATTTGTATGTATCAGGGTTTCAATGCCATTTTTAGGAGAACGAGGGAATGGAATAAGTAGTAGGTAATAGAGCTGCTCAGTTCTGTATGCTTCTGAATCTTCCAGAGTTGGGGAAGTGAGTGCTAGCACCCACACTGAAATGTTGGCTTCAGAGTTGGTGCGACTAGAAGTTTGATGCAAGACTGTTGTTTTTGCATCTTAGAGGTATAACCAAATCAGGAACAAAGTGCATATGGTTGGTGTTTGGGAAATGAAGGGTGGAAGTGAATTGCATTAATGTCTGTGAGAAACCTAGGCAGATTTAACTTGTGAATATCATCTACATACATCTAATTAGTTGCCTGCCTGAAACTGACAGGAAGCCATGGCTGGCCTGCAAGAACAGTGAAATAGAACAAAGAACTGCAGATGCTGGAGATTCAAAACAAAAACAGAAATTTCTGGCTAAACTCAGCAGACCTTCTTCCCATCTGTGGGAAGAAAGCAGGGTTAACGTCTCACATCCAGTGACTATTCATCAGTACAGTTCTGCTTTCTTCACACAGATGCTGTCAGACCGGCTGGGTTTCACCAGCAATTTCTGTTTTTCTTGCAATAATAGTGAGATTGCAGGAGGCAGGAAGTTACTGGCAGGAAGGAAACATTTGACCCTTGAAACTTGATAGGTCACAGTAAAATCTTTATGTTTGGCCAGGGAGATGAAGGGAAGCACAGAGCATGGGAAGTCTAAGTATTCCCTTGTAGGGTCAGTGAAGCATCCCTGTTCCTCCTAGCAATGTCAATAAAGCCTTAAAATCTTAGAACCTTAACCCATTAAAACCTTGCCTGTTTTAGCTGCTTTCAGTTCTAACTCCTTTTCTCTCCATGTTTATCAAGTGCAAAAGCAAATAGAACAGGGATGAAAACATAATTTTTTTTTTCTTTTCAGATTTTTCGCATTTACTGAATTTGGTTTTTGTTAGGAGGTGAGATATTGAACCATAGAAAGATTCCATAGCTTAAGCATTTTTGCAGAGCCTGACTAAATGGCCTTGCCTTGTTTTTTGCATGAAAAATGTGAATGCATCTTCCATGTATTTCACCTGGAAAAATCCCTCAGAATATCATCACATTTAGTCTTTAGGAAGATGTTATTGCCACTATCATATTAAATGAGAGAAATTAGTTCACGTCAGACCATTTGTAATAATGTAATACAGAATTGCATCAATTCACCAGGACAGGAAGCACCACAAACTATTACCTGTGTGGTCCTTTTGGTATACTTCAATGATATCGATGAAGAGTTTTGCATAGGTAACACACAAAGCATTGCCTATCTTTCAGGATGACATAGTATCTTGCTACATGAAGGAATTAGACCCCTTTTGTTTCAAACTTTTAATTCATTCACAAAAAATGTAAAATTAATGGGAACATTTCAACTTTGGAAAGGTTGCACTTGGGAGACTGGTTAGTAAAGTTAGATCACACGGGATCCAGAGAGAGCCAGCCAGTTTGATACAAAATTGGCTGGATGGTGGGAGACAGAGGGTGGTGGTGGAGGGTTGTTTTTCAGACAGGAGGTCTGTTACCAGCAGTGTTCTGCTGTGATTGGTGCTGTGTCCACTGTTGTTTTTCATTTATGTAAATGATTTGGATGAGACTACAGGAAGCATGGTGTTATAGACTAGGCCAGACCACTCAAAACATTCTTAATTAGGCATCCCAGGCCATAACTTTGCAATTTGTTTTGGTTAGTGCCCAATGACAATTACCCAGAATAAGTCAGCTAGGTTGACTACCAGGTTTTAAAACAGATGAAATGTATTCACAAAGTTACAGAATGAAACACAAAGAACAGAATAAAGAGCAGCTACAGAACTCAGTCTATCCAAATTAGACTGAATTATGCTGTTTTGAATATGCACAACAGTCCCAATAAGCAAACCCCCCTCAAGTACAGTAAAAATGAAACAAAGGCTTACAGGTCAAAGTTAGAAGGGCAGAAGGAGAGAGAGTCTAGCAGCCTGTTTCCACACAACCCACTACTGAACTCCCTAATTGGTCTGGACTGAACTGATCAGCTAGAGAGCTGGCTACGCTCCCTGGACTCATGCAAGTTACTTCTAAAAACATAAAAGCTTTGCCCTAATGACTCATCTGTTTATGTATAAACGAAAAGGCCTTGCATCTCTGTACCAAACTCAGCTGTTTCAGAGCCCGGCCTGTTTACAACTCCTCTGAAAAAAAAAAGGACACAGTATCCTTAAGAAAAGGGACAGCTTTGAGAAAAAAGGACCAGCTTTGTGACAATGTTTAGTATGTTTGCAACGATACCAAAACTAGTGGTATAGTGGACAGTGAAGAAGGTCATCTAAAAGTACAATGGGATCTTGAGCAATTGGGCCAATGGGCCAAGAGGTGGCAGATGGAATTTAATTTAGATAAATGTGAGATGTTGCATTTTGGTATGACAAACCAGGGCAGGACTTACACAGTTATTGGTTGGGCACTGGAGAATTTTGTTGAACAGAGAGACCTAGGGGTTCATGTGATATTTTCTTGAAAGCAGTGTCGTAAGTAGACTTGATGGTGAAGGAGGTGTTTGACACACTTGCGTTCTTGGTCAGAACATTGAATATAGGAGTGAGGGGTCATGTTGAGGTTGTACAGGACATTGGTAAGGGCACTTTTGGAGTGTTGCATACAGTTATGATTGCCCTGCTACAGGAAGGATGTTATTGATTTGGAGAAAAGATTTGCAAGGATGTTACCAGACCGAGATGGATGGAGTTATAAGGAGAGGCTGGAAAGGTTGCTACTGTTTACCCTTGAGCACAAGATGTTGAGAGGTAACCTTATAGAGATTTATAAAACTATGAGGGATGTAGATATGGTTAAAATACAGAAGTCTTTTCCCTAGGCCAAGGGAATTCAAAACTAGAGGGCATTATTTTAAGGGGAGAGGGGAAAGATTTAGAGTTATAGAGTCATAGAGATGTACAGCACGGAAACAGACCCTTTAGTTCAACTTGTCCATGCCGACCAGAAATCCCAAACCAATCTAGTCCCACCAGCAGCAACCAACCCATATCCCTTTAAACCCTTCCTATTCAGATACCCAGCCAGATGCTTTTTAAATGTTGCAATTGTACTAGCCTCCACTACTTCCTCTGGCAGCTCATTCCATACATGTACTACCCTCTGAGTGAAAAAGTTGCCCCTTAGGTATTTTTTATATCTTTCCCTCTCACCCTAAACCTATGTCGTCTAGTTCTGGACTCCCTTGCCCCAGGAAAGAGACCCTGGTCGCCCTCAGCCTCCGACATACAGGGAAAACAGCCCTAGCCTATTCAGTTTTTCCCTATAGCTCAAATCCCTCAGTACTGGCAACATCCTTGTAAATCTTTTCTGAACCCTTTCTATTTAAAGGGGCAACATTTTCACACACAGGGTGGTGCATATATGGAATGAACTGCCAGAGGAAGTGGTAGATGCAGGTACAATTACAACATTTAAAAGACATTTGGACAGGTATATGAATAGGAAAGGTTTAGAGGGATGTGGACCAAACACAGGCAAATGGGATGAGTTTAATTTGGGAAATCTGGTCAGCAAGGATGAGTTGGTCAAAGGGTCTGTGTTTGTGTTGTATGATTCTATGACTCTATTACAGAATTTCCAATAAAATTCAACTTATCTACATACAGCATGTTCTACTTAAAACAATTCCAATAGTTTTAATACTTACAATGTATATTCCATGTCAGGTGTCAAGAGGAAGAGCAAGCATTTCAAATTAGAAACTATTGAAACTGTAATTGATGTAAACATTTCTATACTCAGCATGCCCATTCTGCGGTGCCTCAATTCATTTTCAATACTCTTGATTTCCAGAATGCAACTTGTTGTAAGGCACACTGCCAAAGGGGTTATTTAGTTTCCTTCCCTCAGCGTACTGTGGCTAGAAGGCCTTAAACAGTGACTCCTCACCATTTTGCATCTGCAGTGCCTGCTCTTACCTTTAATGCTTCCCTCCATACATAGTCTTGGACCTTGGACTGTGTCAATTTGCAGCACATCCCTTATCTGTTTTATGCAGCTAGATTGAAGATAGATAATAAACTGCATAAATTCCAAAGCAAAAGAAAATGTAGAGAATCTCGAGAGACCACAGTATATTGCATCTAAAATAGGAAGAAATATTTAATGTAAAACTGTGTTCTCTACATTTTATGCTACTTCCACAGTGATATTTAAACCATTACATTACAGTTGCCTCAGTTTGGCAGCAGATATATTATAACTCAAAGGATAACAGACATGGCGTGCAGATTTGTGAATTTGTTTTTCTGGAATTCGTTGATAAATACAGTCACTTGTGCTTCCTTAGATCTATATGAGTGTGTTCTGATGCTATAAAACAGATATTCGTGTTGGAAAGGAAAATGTCCTAGCAATCTCATAAGCAGCCAGTGGCATCAGCAAGACTCAAAGGTCATTAGTGCATGACTACCAACTACTGCTGGATCATAATTATGGAAAAAGGCTTCAATACAATCCTTGGTCTAAGCAATAAATGAAGATAGTGTCTTGTGTGTCTCATCTAAACTGTTCATTTCAGCACTTGGCTGGATTAGCTTGGTGTGTAATGTTATCCCTCCTTGTCAAATTCCTCCTCCTCATCACTTTCCATTTTGGTATTGTATTATGATGCTGCAAGCAGGATCACCTGTTATATGATTGATTTTCCCACCTTCAGCCTCTATAGTCATTCTAACCAGTGATGTCCGCTGAAAATTACATACTACAATGAATTAATGTCAGAGTGAGGCTTGAAGTCATTGAAAGTGAACCTGCAGTAATATGGAGCCTGAAATGAATGCTACATCAGATTGGAATGAATTTCTGGATCCTTTACGACATTACACGCATTATAAGCTCAATTGAATGTTAAACACAACTGAGGGAAAGCTCTTAAATCATTGTAGGTCTCACTGTGAAAAATAAAGGTGATTTCAAGTTTTTTAAAAAAAAATGGGTTTCTGTTATACTTAGCAGCAACAGAAAAAATAAATTGTCGAGTGACTTATATTTTACCAAACTTTGAAATATTTGTCATCCCTGACTGATGAAATATCCCATTTCCTATCTCTCCCACTGGGCCCTTTATCTTGATGCAAATAAATTAAATAATAGATTTGAAAATATTTGGGCAAGAGGACTGCTTGGCAAGCTACCAAACTAACAGATTAATAAATTCCCAGGTCTATTCCTTAGTCAGTTCTGAGTTAATGATCTTAACTGGGTGGTTAGGAATAAAATAATTGTCCTTGCTGTCCCTGGGTAAGAGAAAGGCAAAATATTCAAGGTTTTGTTTTACTGCTGATTGTTATCCAGTGACCTCTGCTGGAAAGTCGAGGCAAGTCATTGCTGAGAAAATCACAATTATGAGCTGGTCAATTCTTCCAAACAATCCAACCAACATCATGTGCCACTGTCTTTGACACCAAAGCTAAGTAGTATTATTGTAATTCTGGAATCTTTGTTTTCACTAAATTGTCTCTACCTGAACTAGGTTGGATTATTTGAGCTAAGTTCTACTGTTGGTATATTGTACATGTTTTATGATATTCAGGTCATTCTTATATGCAACAGCTTCCAGGTGATTTGCAGCTGTGAGATTGATATCTATTAAAATACCACAAATAAATTTGTGTACTTGAGAGAAAGAGAGAAACTTTTGGATAATGTATTCCTGCATACAGTTGCACTACATTGAGAGACATAGAAGTACAGAAAGGGGAGGATACAATTGATGGCCAGCAGTGTAGACAAAATTGAGTTGCGGAGATATGAAAAGAGGAGAAACTACAGAAAATGCACCACAAATATATAAATAGAGCAAAGACATTGTAGCAGAGATCTGCTACAATATCTTTGCTCTCACATTAAATATATTAGAGGATAGATAGTACCTGAAAATAAAGGTGAAATTTCTCATTTCCATATAAACGTTGCAACAAGCTTTGCTACTTAAGAATAGAATTTTGGCGATTTGTTTGTTTACAATTTAAATAATATTTTGGTTGCAGTGCACAGCAGAGACAACAGTGCAATAAAATAGGATTACCTAAACAACAATATTATTTATTGAAGAAGTTCTAAACCATATGAACACCTTTCAACAAATTGCTGAAAACTATAAATTGAATTAAAATCTAGCAATGCCGTAATAACAGTACATATGACACTATAATAAAAAAATCAATAAATGTTATCTAGTATAACTATAAGATAACAATGTTACTATGGCTGGCACTGTTAGTACCGTTAATCTTCCATGTTAAGATCAAACCAGCTTCATAAATGGCAGCCACAGTTAGAGAGCTTGCTTTAAGAGCATAATATTTTTCATCTCATCACAACAGAGTGACAATTATTTCTGAAGAAATCATAACTGGTTTCAATTTTGCTGGAGTAAATCTAAAAGAAAAATCTTTATAAGCAGAGGTAGGATTTCAATACATCTTCTAAACTGAACAATTAATCAAATTAACAACAAGAAATTGCATTTATATACTAACATGATGAAGCACCCTGAAGTGCTTTCCAGCAGCATTATAAAACAAACTATGACACCGAGTTACATAAGGAGCTAATAGGCCAGGTGACCAAAACTTCTGTCGAAGTGCTCTGCCTTAAGAACTCTACCTGAAGAAGCAGGGAAATAATTCCTGAGTTCATGGCCTAGGTAACAGAAGGCATGGCCATCAATGACCGAGCAAATATAATTCAGAATGAGAAGTTAGAGACCAGAATTAGAGAAGCATAGCTATCTTGGAGGGTTGTGGATTGGAAGAGATTACAAAAATAGGAAAAACAAAGTCATGCAGGAATGTTAAAACAGGAGTGAGAATTGTAAGATCAAAACATTATTTACCTGGAAGCCAATGTAGTCAGCTAGCACAGGGATAATAGGAGAGGAAACTTTGAGAGTCAAGACACAGCAGCAGAGTTTTGGATGAAGTTAGTAATAAGATATTATCTTAGAGTTCTGGAATGATGTTGCATGCAGGGAGACCATTTAACCCTTTTTTGAAAGAGTAATCCAATTAGTCCCATTCCCCTCTCCTTTCTCCATAATCCGACAAAAATGCCCCTTTTCAAATATTCATCTAATTCCCTTTTTAAAATTATTATTGAATCAAATTCTACCATTTCCTCAGATATTGCATTGCAGTACAATGTCTATTTTAAAAGATCTCCATCTGTCACTTCTGGTCCTTTACCTGAAATTTATATTCTCTCATTACTGAGCTTTCTATGACAAAGAACAAACTGTTTCTCCTTATGTAACAAAACTCAGTATTTTGAACACCCATGATAAATATTTCTATCTTCTCTGTTGTCAGAAGAACACATCCAGCTTCTCGAGTATTTTTCACGTAACTGAAGTTCACAGTTAATGAACACGAGAATATAACACTATTAGGCCTGAGGTTTTGTATGAATAAATCTAGTACAAAACGTTCAAGCCCCTGTCCTGAAAGAGGAACAAAGTAGTTGGGAGAAACAGATGGGAGAACCCAGGATGGGTGAGAGTTAAAGGAAGAAGGAAAGCCACTGGGGAGGAAGAAGACATAGGAAGAGGAAGAGGAGGTGAAGTATGACTCAACAGAAAGGATAGTGGAAAAGAAGGGAGGAAGAAAGGAAAACCGTGCTAGTGAAAATCAACCCAGGTAAGCAGAGTTAAGAGTATTGGGACATAAACGAGCCAACCCTGACTGAATGACCTTCTGAAAGTGGGTCAAGAGGTGTTTCTGTCAAGAGAGAACTAAAGTGAAATGGACCTTCGAAAGCTAAAGCTTTTTTAGTGGTTGAGGATCAGGAGGGGGTCATGAGAGGAAATGGCTGCTAGCCCATGTGTTGCATTGGAAAACACAAGTAGATGGAAAGAGACTGAAATTTTACCCTGCAGCTGATCAGCTGCCAATGTGGTTCATAACCATTCTGTAGTTTGAGAAGGTTTCTCAGCCAGCAAGGACGAAAGACCACAATTTTACATTATCAGGAAGGGAGGCAAAATATTGTTAAATTTGTCACATTCCTAATCAATTGGCAAGTAAATCTATGGTTTTGAAGACATCTATTAGATAAAACCTTAGTTATCTTAGTCTTAGGTGAATCCCCTTTTTAGACTAGATTATATTAACAATGTTAGTAATTGTCTTGTAGAATTACATATAGAAGGTTAAGACCTTTAAAATTGGAAAGGTTAGGAATAGTTCGAGAACAAAGGATAATTACATATCACCAAGATATGTTATTATTGGATATCAACAAGAGCAAATCTGTTGTTGGAATGTGGAGATTCCAACCTGGACGTCCATGATTCCCACTCAAAAAGTGGTTTGTTTGCTTTTATCTCCATTAAACAAGAAGTGGCTGGGTTTGAGGTTGTTAGGCTTAGGGTACAAATCTTTTTTTTAAATTTCAGTCCCAACCCTAACCCACCCATATTTAGCTACTTCACATTCAGCTCCAGACAATGAATGAAGAATGAAGGGAAACGTAGGAACGGTAGTAGCTCGTAAAGTACATCAAGCCTACCATGCCATTTAACATGAGTTTGACTGATCCTCTGTTTCAAACTCATATGTCCACACTCTCCCCATATCCCTTCACATATTTAGCCAATTTCTCACCATAGAGAAAACCTACATGCCAAGAATCAGACAGGTGAACATTTGCTGTATTCTCTCTACAGCAAAAACATATCAATGTGGAAAATATGAATAGCACATATTACCTTAGGAAAGGAAACAAAACCTGTGCATAATACTCCATGTGTTTTCTTATCAAGTGTCTGTATAGCGACAGTAAGATTCCTTCAAAACCCCTTGCAATGAAGTTCAACATCCCATTTCCCTTTCTAACTGCTTGCTGTATCTGCATGCTTGCATTCAGTGACTGGTGTTCAGGAGATCCAGGTTCCTTTGTGCACCAGCATTCACACTCTATCACTATTAATTAATGTTCCAGGATACAAATGCTACAGGCAGGACAGAAAGGGAGGCAAGAGAGGAGGGGGAGTGGTGTTTTTGATAAGGGATAGCATATCAGCAATATTGAGGGAGGATATTCCCAGAAATACATCCAG
>NC_057711.1:74287382-74297817 GCF_004010195.1 Chiloscyllium plagiosum | reverse complement strand
TCTAATAGTCAGCGGGAAATTGAGAAACAAATTTAGAAGGCGATCTCAGTTATCTGTAAGAACAATAGGGTGGTTCTGGTAGGGGGTTTTAACTTTCCAAACATAGACAGAGACTGTCATACTTTTAAGCGTTTATATGGAGAGGAATTTGTTAAGTGCGTACAAGAACATTTTCTGATTAAATTTCTGATTATGTGGATGTACCTAAGAGAAAAGGTGCAAAACCTAACCTACTCTTGAGAAATAAGCCAGGGCAGGTGACTCGGGGAGCACTTTGGGACCAGTGACCATAATTCTATTAGTTTTAAAATAGTGATGGAAAAGGATAAACCAGATCTGATCTAAATGTTCAAGTTCTAAATTAGACGAAGGCTAATTTTGACAGTATTAGGCAAGAGTTTCAAAAGCTGACTGGGGGATAATGTTCACGGGTAAATGGACGGCTGGAAAATGGGAAGCCTTCAGAAATGAAATAACGAGAGTCCAGAGACAGTATATTCCTGTCAGGGTGAAAAGAAAGGCTGGTAGGTGTAGAGAATGCTGGATAACAAGAGAAATTGAAGGTTTGGTTAAGAAAAAGAAGGAGGCATAAGTCAGTTGGGTGGAACTGAGAAATAAGAAAGGGATGATCACCTTATTGGGATTGTATTATAGACCCTCTAATAGTCAGCGGGAAATTGAGAAACAAATTTAGAAGGCGATCTCAGTTATCTGTAAGAACAATAGGGTGGTTCTGGTAGGGGGTTTTAACTTTCCAAACATAGACAGAGACTGTCATACTTTTAAGCGTTTATATGGAGAGGAATTTGTTAAGTGCGTACAAGAACATTTTCTGATTATGTGGATGTACCTAAGAGAAAAGGTGCAAAACCTGACCTACTCTTGAGAAATAAGCCAGGGCAGGTGACTGGGGGAGCACTTTGGGACCAGTGACCATAATTCTATTAGTTTTAAAATAGTGATGGAAAAGGATAAACCAGATCTAAATGTTCAAGTTCTAAATTGGACGAAGGCTAATTTTGACAGTATTAGGCAAGAGTTTTCAAAAGCTGACTGGGGGATAATGTTCACGGGTAAATGGACGGCTGGAAAATGGGAAGCCTTCAGAAATGAGATAACGAGAGTCCAGAGACAGTATATTCCTGTCAGGGTGAAAAGAAAGGCTGGTAGGTGTAGAGAATGCTGGATAACAAGAGAAATTGAAGGTTTGGTTAAGAAAAAGAAGGAGGCATAAGTCAGTTATAGAAGATAGATCAAGTGAATCCTTGGAAGAGTATAACGGCAGTAGGAATACACTTAAGAGGGAAATCAGGAGGGCAAAAAGGGGACATGAGATAGCTTTGGCAAATAGGGTTCAGGAGAATTCAAAGGGCATTTGCAAATACATTAAAGACAAAAGGGTAACTAGGGAGAGAATATGGCCCCTCAAAGATCAGCAAGGCAGCCATTGTGTGGTGCCACAAGAGATGGGAGAGATACTAAACGAGTATTTTGCATCAGTGTTTACTGTGGAAAAGGATATGGAAGGTATAGAATGTAGGGAAATAGATGGTGACATCTTGAAAAATGTCCATATTACAGAAGAGGAAGTGCTGGATATTTTGAAACGCATAAAAGTGGATAAATCCCCAGGACCTGATCAGGTGTACCGTAGAACACAGTTTTTCAGACTGGAGACCTGTGACCAGTGGAGTGCTACAAGGATCAGTGCTGGATCCACTACTTTTCATCATCAGCTAGGCCTCTTGCTGAGATATTTGTATCATCAGTAGTCACAGGTGCGGTGCTGGAAGACTGGAAGTCAGCTAACATGGTGCCACTGTTTAAGAAGGGTAGTAAGGACGAGCCAGGGAACTATAAACCTGTGAGCCTGATGTCGGTAGTGGGCAAGTTGTTGGAGGGAATCCTGAGGGACAGGATGTACATATATTTGGAAAGGCAAGGGTTGATTAGAGATAGTCAACATGGTTTTGTATGTGGGAAATCATGTCTCACAAACTTGATTAAGTCTTCTGAAGAAGTAACAAGTGGATTGATGAGGACAGAGCAGTGGATGTGATCTATATGGACTTCAGTAAGGCACTCGACAAGGTTCCCCATGGGAGGCTGGTTAGCAAGGTTAGATCTCATGGAATACAGGGAGAGCTAGCCACTTGGATACAGAACTGGCTCAAAGGTAGAAGACAGAGGGTGGTGGTGGAGGGTTGTTTTTCAGACTGGAGGCCTGTGACCAGTGGAGTGCCACAAGGATCGGTGTTGGATCCACTAGTTTTCATCATCTACATAAAATTATTTGAATGTGAGCTTAAGAGGCATACTCAGTATGTTTGCAGATGACACCAAAATTGGAGGTGCAGTAGACAACAAAGAAGTTTGCCTCAGATTACAACAAGATGAGCCAATGGGCTGAGGAGTGGCAGATGGAGTTTAATTTAGATAAATACAAGGGGCTGCATTTTGAGAAAGCAAATCTTAGCAGCACTTATGCACTTAATGGTAAGGTCCTAGGGAGTGTTGCTGAACAAAGAGGTTCAGAGCTCCTTGAAAGTGGAGTTGCAGGTAGATAGGATAGTGAAGAAGGTGATTGGTATGCTTTCATTTATTGGTCAGAGTATTGAGTACAGGAGTTGGGAAGTCAATGTTGCAGCTGTACAGGACATTGGTTAGGCCACTGTTGGAATATTGTGTGCAATTCAGGTCTCCTTCCTAACAGAAAGATGTTGCGAAACTGAAAGGGTTCAGAAAAGATTTACAATGATGATGTAAGGGTTGGAGGATTTAAGCTATAGGGAGAGGTTGAATAGGCTGGGGCTGTTTTCCCTGGAGCATCAGAGGCTGAGGGGTGACCTTATAGAGGTTGAAAATCATGAGGATCATGGTTAGGGAGAATAGGCAAAGTCTTTTCCCTGGGGTTGGGGAGTCCAGAACTAGACGGCATAGGTTTACAGTGAGATGGGGAAAGATACAAAAGAGACCTAAGGGCCAACTGTTTCACGTAGAGTGTGGGACGTGTATGGAATGAGCTGCCAGAGGATGTGGTGGAGGCTGGTACAATTGTAACATTTAAAAGACATCTGGCTGGGTATATGAATAGGTGGGGTTTACAGGGATATGGGCCAGGTACTGGAAAGTGGGACTAGATTAGGTTGGGATAGCTGGTCAGCATGGATGAGTTGGACTGAAGGGACTGTTTCTGTGCTGCACATCTCTATGACTCTACGACTCTAAATAAAGCTCTACCATTCTGGTTTTCTAACCGAAGTAGAGAACTTCATATTGATCATCACATCTGCCTATTCACTCCACTTGTCTATGTCACCCTGAAGCTACTTTATATCCTGGTCAGCACTTATAATCCTGTCTAGTTTCGTGTTATCGGCAAATGTGAACATATTACGTTAAATTCCCTCATCCAAATTGTTGTGATGAATGGTGCACAGCTAGAAAACCCAGCACTTCTCCTTGCAGTACCCATTAATCAATGCCTTCCATTTCAAATCTAAGTCATTTAGTCCACCTCTCTGTTTCCAATCTACTAACTAATTCTCAAGTCACGCCAGTGTATTATCACCAATCACATGTGCATTGATTTTGCACATTGATTTCATCTGTAGGACTTAACACAAGCTTCCTGAAAAATCCAAATACACCACTTTCACCTGTTCATTCTCATCGATTCTACTTATTACATCCTCAAATATCTGCAGAAGATTTATCAAAATGGATTACTCTCTCGTCTTTTCATGTTGACTTTGTTAATCTCACAGATAGAGGCTGAACAGGCTGGGGCTGTTTTCCCTGGAGCGTCGGAGGCTGAGGGGTGACCTTATAGAGCTTTACAAAATTATGAGGGGCATGGATAGGATAAATAGACAAAGTCTTTTCCCTGGGGTTGGGAAGTCCAAAACTAGAGGGCATAGGTTTAGGGTGAGAGGGGAAAGATATAAAAGAGACCTAAGGGGCAACCTTTTCACGCAGAGGGTGGTACGTGTAAAATGAGCTGTCAGAGGATGTGGTGGAGGCTGGTACAATTGCAACATTTAAGAGGCATTTAGGTGGGTATATGAATAGGAAGGGTTAGGAGGGATATGGGCCTGGTGCTGGCAGGTGAGACTAGATTGGGTTGGGATATCTGGTCGGTATGGACAGGTTGGACCGAATGGTCTGTTTCCATGCTGTACATCTCTATGACTCTATGTGTTCTATTACTACACCTTCGAGAACATAATTTTCTCCCACTACTGATATTCAAATAATTGGCCTTTAATTCACTCCATTTTTAAATACTGGGGTTATATTTATCACCCTCCAATCTGCAGGCATTATCCCCAAATCTACAGAACTTTGGAAGATGGCACCCAGTGCATCTACTATTTCCATAGCCATGATATGTCGGAGACTTGGATGCTGTCGGACCTGCTGTGTTTTTCCAGCAACACACTCTTCAACTCTGATCTCCAGCATCTTCAGTCCTCACTTTCTCCCCGTGTAGGAGCTGGTGTTGGACTGGGGTGGAAAAAGTTAACGATCACACAATACCAGATTATAATCCAACAGGTTTATTTGGAAGCATTAGCTTTCAGAGTGCTGCTCCTTCATCAGGTAGTAAGGTAGTGCTTCCAAATAAACCTGTTGGACTATAACCTGGTGTTGTGTGATATTTAATTATTTCCATGGTCACATTCATTACCCTGGAATGTAAATTATTAGGTCCGTATCAGCTTTCAGTTCCAGTAATTTCGCCAGGCAAGTTTTTTTTTAACTAATACTGTACTAACTTTCTTCAATTCACCTTCCCCAGAAGTTTCCCTTCCTAATGCTTCTAGGAAATTATTTGTGTTTTATTCTGTGAAGACAGAACCAAAGTAATTACTTAGTCGCTCTACCATTTTCTTATTCTTTACAGTTGATTCTCTCATTTCTGACTGTGCATTTATTTTTGTTTTCACATGCTTATAAAAGCTATTACAGTATGTTTTATGTTCCTTGCAACTTTGCTCTTATATTCTATTTTTCCCCTCTTAATCAACCTCTTAGACCTCTGTTACTGAATTCAAAACTGCCCCCATCCTCAGGTTTGCTACATTTTCTAGAACTTCAAATAACTCCATAGTTGGGCCACTTTTCCTATTGTATTCTTTCACCCGATGCAAAAGAGGAACTGATAGACAAAATAGGGGATTGCACAGGCGATAGAAAATGATAATGAGGGGGAGGTGGGATTCGATAAAGGGAAGGGAGCATGAAGTACAAGAGTGAATGATTCGAGGTAGGAGTGCATGCTAAAAAAGAGAAGTTATATGAACAAGTTAAGAGGATTAAGAGACCTCAAAGACAGAAATGCAGAGGTGATGTTGGGACTAGTGGCAGTTGGTGGAAATGAAAACTGAAACTGATGATAGAGGAATACCATAAGAAAAGAAATGATGTTCTGCCAAGAGGCAGATCCTCCAGTTTGTTGCATGCTTGTTTTGATTTGGGATCCTTTATTTACTCTTATAAAAGAGAATTATTAATACCTTGCAGTTTAAATACAATGTTTGCTATGAAGGCAGTTACTTTAGATTATATTTCGTTCTGGAAATATTATTTGTTGGACTCATGAGAAGCTCTGTTCTGCTTCTATGGACTGTATGGGTAGGTGAGGTACCTTGACAGTTTTTGCAATATTTAGCTGCATTTATCAAGGTATTAGGAAAGCAACAGAAGTCAAGTATCCTTTTCATATCACTTTTCTTGTGCAGTGCTCCCTTTTACTAATCAATTTCTCCAGCTCAAAAGGCGCACAATAGTGCTATGGCCATAGTAATCACTTTATCCAGGTCAAACAAAACATGACAGCACTATTCCATGATGAATATTTACTATATATTCAAAGCTGCTTAGGAATGTTTCTCTGTGATATTTCCTTCTGTTGAAAAGAGACTCGATAGTTACTTCAGTTTGCATTGTTGCACTTCTAGAGCTTCTGGACATTGTTTTCTTCATTTACATTTACAAATAAGCCTCAGTTGCATTTTCAGTTGATACCTTTTCTATTTTTGTTACACCTTATTGGAAAAGCCTGCTTTGTCAACTTCACGTACACTTTGAGAGAGATTACTTTAAGTAGCATATGAGTTTGAAAGATTTAATGTTGAGCGGTGCCACACTCTATTAAAATGTGACATGGACTTGTGAGAAGAACAGCTTAGAATGTCAAAGGAATAAAATCTATCATCCTAGTCATCTTCATAATGTCTGCACAATGTCTATTATGTCAATGAACTAGTAACCAGTTGCTCACATGCAGTAAATTCCTTCTTGTTCAATACAAGAGCCATGTCCATACCTACTAGACTGATAGGTAGTGTTCCTCTAATTCACTAAACCAAGTGGCCCCTGTAGCTCACTATACACTATTGGGATGGTGACAGCAAATCTACCAGATGGTGAGAATGCAAACTCAGTGTAGCTGCACATACAACATGGTGAGCAATGGTGTAGATTTTGTTTAGTTGCCTCATGCTTGTAGTGTGGCAGTTATAGAATTATGCAAAGTTCCCCATCATTTGAAATACTAGACAAGACCCTGGACTTTTCTAACATCTAAATTACTGGACAAAATCCTGAGCTCAGGTTGCAAACAGACACAGAGCCAGAATGATTTCTATGTGGGGTATTGTTCAATCTGGAATTACAATTTACACCCCACTCTAAGAGAACACTCAATCTAATCTAACACTCTTAGCTGAAACTAACTTTTATACCTCGGTCTATCCAGCACAGACAGTATGGGGCCTAAAGAGATACCAGACATTTCACTTCAATCAAAATTTATTCACAGAGATATCAGGCATTCAAATTCAATCAAAATCCATTCACAGATGTACTAAACATTCAAGTTCAATCAAAGTCCATTCACATATACTTGCAACAATCAGGAAACCAATTGAATTCAAAAGGAACACTAGTAACACAATGGAAAGAGCAGATTTGGCGCAAAGTTAAGGGGCTAACAATAAGTATAATTGCAGACCCTGACCTCACCTGAGGCAGCTATCCCGGGACAGGTTCTAGGCAGCGATCCCTGACAGTGATCCCAAGAGCTATTCCCAGGAGGTATTCCAAGCAGTGATCCTCCAAAAGCAATTTCAAGAGCTACCAGCACAGGCCTGTTCCAAACCAGGGGAACCAATGGCAACTGACTCCGACCAGCAGACCTAAGAACCGACAAACTCAATAAACCACCAACTGGACTGACACCACAAGGCCTCAGATACATTCCGAGGTGAAACCTGGGCCTGCAAAACCACCAGAAAGTAAGGAAAACCAAGTATATTCACTACACATCCAATTGCATCAGCAGACTCAACCCAGACTGAAGGCTTCTCCGGTCCAAAGTCTTCATCCAGGCTCCAGCTGTACTTCAAAATCGCATTTACCTCAGTGGTGAGCTTAAACTCCTGAGAACCCAAGGTTTCCAACCTAGCCAGCAGGGAGGGGAAGGTGAGTGGTGACAGTGCAGGGGACCACAAGGATAGGAAGCCTGATTAAAGTTCCTGTGATTAAAACCCTTGTTTTAATTTCCAATAGTGTTCAATCTAGCTAATAATATATTTAGTAGTATTACTGTCCTCTGTATAATCGATTGCGGTAATTTCACTGTTCATCACAGTTACCTTTATTTCTTGTATTGTACTTACCTTTTTGTATTGCAAATAAATGCAGAAATTCTTTTCGCCCTGAAACGCCTCTCTACTGCCTTCTTCATTTCAGGTTCCCCAAATAAGTCCAGTGTCTAGAACCAAGGATCTTTGGGTAATTTGAACCACCTAACATCAGCAGATTACTGAATGCAAGCTTTTGCCCAAAATTATGCAAAGAGTTTTCAGTAGTCTCAGGCTCAGTTCTAATTTCCCTGCCTTTGCAGACAGTCAGCAGCAGGGAAGTGAAAAACATTTAAGAGCCTTACAGAAGAATTTGTTTTGGTCAAATTCAACAAGGAAAAATTCACAGTCAATGCTAAAGGCATTTCAGATTTGATAAGAAATGCAGTGCAGTAGAAGGGTGAAGAATTCCCTGGATAAAGAGAATTAGTTACTCCAAAGTAAGTGCCCGTTGCAACTGATAGGGATGAACTATTGGAATAGTTCTAAATCAGTGTTTAGACAAATAAGATATGACATTGGAGGCTCTTTTAGTTAATTTAAAATCTCCAATGGGCAAAGAAAAACTTTAAGAAATAGTACAGTATTATAGACTGGGAAAGCACAAAGTATAGAAACTACTTACAGTCAGATCAAGCATTGCTGCTATAATGAACATGATCCAAGAGGACTAGCTACAGCAAGGGAAATCAAGGGCTAGAAAAAGAAATTTAATTCAAGGTCACAGAACCAGGGACATTAGGAAGCCAAGATTAAAGCAATAAAGGGGCAGATTAAAAGGCAGACCGGGTCATACAGAAGAAGAAATTTAGGAGGCTTTATTAAAGCCACAGGAAGGTGGGAAATCCTTCATAAAAAGACACATTAAAAGCAAAAAATGTTTACCGAAACCACAGAGAACTGCAGAGAGTGAGTATCATCTAGGAAATAGAGTTAAAGTAGCAGGACTCATCTTAAATTTATGAAACATGGGAATTATTTAGTAAAAGCCATGATTAAAGTGAGTGTCGTTTATTAAAGCCACGGGCAGAAGGATTCAGCAAGATTCATTCAACAAAGTTGTTAAGGAAACAGGAAACATTTGTTAAAAGTACAAACAGTGGAATTCATCAAGAAAAGTGATAAAAGTTTAGTCTCAAGAAGTTAGGAATCTTCCATTTTGGCAACAAAATGTGTGAAATCCCTCCAGCGCAGCAGCACTGCTAGTACTACAAAATAAAAGGCTTTTAAGCAAAGAAAATAAATAATCACATTAAGAAGATATGCTATCAGATGTAATATTGCCAGGAAGATTTAATTTCAGAGATGGGCTAAACAGAATAGAATTGGTTATTTTGTAACAAACAGTTCTTAAGGTACATAATAGCTTCCAAATTAAATAATGAATCAGGAGTTAGCCATATAATACATGCTAATACATAACTAGAAGTATACCTGATGACAGTATAACTCACCAAGACATAAATAAAGTAACAGATACTTTTGAAGAAGTACTGACAGTGTTTAACAAATACTTTAATCTCAGAACAATTAAAGTGCTTGAAAGAGCAACATTTAATAGAGGTCAGCTCACGAGGAATCCATAAATGATTTAACTGATGATCTCTACAAATTAGTTGAAAGATGGTACTTTGGTGACTTCAGGTCATAGCTCTTGAGAGAACTGTTGTCAGAATCATTGATGAGTCTTTGTCAGATTTTTTGCAGTCTAATGAAGAATTGACACTAGAAAAAAGCTCATGTGTATACAGAAGTCTAGAATTCAAAACCAAGATCAGAAAACCAATCTTGCCACAGGAGATCAGCAGAATCCATTCAGTTCTTAAGATACAAAACTATAAAAGACACATTTGAGAAAGCATTTCAGCAAAAAAAAATAAGCTAGATACTAAAAATCCTTGTTAGCTTTGTAGAACAAAGGAGTCGCAGGCATAAAAAGTGCCCAGCTCCTAAAAGGGAATGTTTTATCTGTAGCACAATAGGTGACTTTCATAACATGTGATGAGGTAATACAAAATTACAAAAAAGTAAGAAGTCAAATAGTTACTCACAAAGACTAAAGAAGAGACTTCATTCAATTATCATGTCACACATTTCAATTTACAACATTATCAGATAGTGAGAGATGATTAATAAAATACTATCTGTAGCTATCAACTTGCAGCTACTTAATATAGGAGGCACAGCACTTAACAGCAGGAGACAAAATAATGTAGATTAAAAGCATGCTACTGAAACCTCTCCAATATAAGAGATGCAAAGATTTTTTTAAAAACTATATGTACTTCACAATCAAACGTTCTCATTCATTTGTAGGAGAGAATATCTTCACCCAATTTGTTCAAATGACAGAAGAAGTTAAACCAGCTACAGTCAAGGAAGAGCCAATCCAGGAACAACCAAAGGACAATTGGTAAAACACTAAAAACAAACACACACACATGCAATTGCCACAGGCAATTTAATACATACCGACAATTGTGATTCTATTAGTTTGGCAGAAATATTTTCCAGAACTTTCAACACTAAAGAGAATGCATCATTTAAAAAATCAGAATGATTTGTGATGAAACACATGCATTGAGATAGTCATTAATCAATACATCTCATTTGCCCTAACTCACAAAGCTATAATTGGTGTAACTTAAAGTGAAACACACCTTGGTAAGGATATGATAGATTCAAGCTGAAAATGTGTTGTTGGAAAAGCACAGCAGGTCAGGCAGCATCCAGGGAACAGGAGAATCGACGTTTCGGGCATAAGCCCTTCTTCAGGAATAAGGAAA
>NC_057711.1:74194230-74283824 GCF_004010195.1 Chiloscyllium plagiosum | reverse complement strand
GTGGTACACCCGCTGGGCAAAGGCTTTTAATCACAAAACTAACCCTCCACCAATTGCGGAGCCAATGTACCATCTTACCTTTGATCCTATGGGATCTTCCCTTTTGGACCAGCTTTCCGTGTGGGACCTTGTCAAAGACCTTAATGAACTCCATATAAACCACATCATCTGCACGGCCCTCATCAATATCAGAGGACAGTCGTCTAGCAAATCCATACAGACAATCCCTAATGAAATTGTGGGGTATCCGTTTTGGCGAATATATTGTATAGGTGTTTTTCTTCCTCTTTTTGTAGTTCTGGTGTACTGCAGTGTGTTGTGGCCCTTTTGAATAGTGTCTTGATGCAACTTCTTTTATGTGTGTTGGGGTGGTTGCTTTCGTAGTTTAGGACTTGGTCTGTGTGTGTGGCTTTCCTGTATACCTTTGTGGTGAATTCTCCATTCAGTGTTCTCTGTACCATCACGTCTAGGAATGGGAGTTGGTTGTCCTTTTCTTCCTCTCTAGTGAATCGGATTCCTGTGAGTGTGGTGTTGATGATCCAGTGTGTGTTCTCTATTTCTGTATTTTTAATGATTACAAAGGTATCATCTACTTATCTGACCCAGAGTTTGGGTTGAATCTGGGTCAGATATGTAGATGATACCTTTGTAGACACATTAGAACACCACACATGAAAATTCCACTCCAAGTCCCTCATTATTCTGACTTGGAAATATATTGCTGTATCCTCACTGTTGCTGAGTCAACTTCCTGGAATTCTCTCCCTAACAGAACTGTGGGTGCACCTATGCTAAATGTAGCAGTTCATAAAGTCATCTCACTACCACTTTCTCAAGAGTAGTTAGGGATGAATAATAAATGTAATTTTTATTATAAAGTACAAGATACTTAGTATATTCATATTGACAGCATAATGACTTTTACGTGAGTGGAACTTGTACACTGAAGAGAAATGAATAAGCAAAACAGAAATGAAATTCTTCATTAATGAGAAATGCTAGGAAGAAAAATTAAATCAAAAGCCAACAAAAAATTTAAAAGAAGAGGAGAGTGGAATCTTTGGCTCCTGGTAGTGTTGAGCATGGAGGCATGAAGGGCACTTAAATAACTGGACTGCTGGCATGCCTAATGCTTTATATTGTGATTTAAGCTAATACTGCTACCTGCACAATGACATACCAGTCTCGACAACTTTAAACCGTTGGATGTCTGCACATACATTAAGGCTTCTTTTTGCTTATTACACACCCTGAAGCCTCCCGGCCTCCACCAAAATTGACTTCTGTGTGGAATCACTGCTGACCTTCCCACTACTCCACCAATTTAAACTTTTAAGTATCCACTAAAGGGATTAACTAAGCTGCAGATGGTCCTTTCATCATGTAATGTTCATAATGGATGCTAATTTGTTGACAGATTGTCACTTCAGAGGGGAAGAGTTTCTGCCATCAAGTGCCTCATCCTGTGATCCACAACCCAAGAAACCCTCCCCTACATTGCATACCTCTGTCTTTGGCCTTCTGTGATTGTGGAACTCTAGGAATCCTATGTAATTCCTGCAAGAACAAATGAATACTACACAAGAGCTGACAGCCACTGACTGACAGACAGCACTTGTTAGGTGGATCTTCTCCCTGGAGATTCCAGGAGAATACACACTGATGGCCTCACTACTAACTGATTGGCATGTGCTTCAGCCGGCCTTCAGGGGAAGGGACAGTGGGTGGGGGATCTTTTGTCAGCTTTCCTGCCGGCTGATGAGACCATCCTCCCATCCCCAAATGTCTCAAGATGATTTTGCTTGTAGACATAAAGCAAGCAGCAAAGAAAGAAATATGTTGCAAATATTAAGTTGGGTATTACATCTACACCACTCAGACATATACAGGTCAGAGAAATTTTCAGTATCACACAATGAAAAGTCTTTCTATGTTGCAAGACATTTAAGTCACAGAATAATATGCCTGATAAATTCCTCTCAACATTACCACTCTCCACATTCTATAAGTTATATAAATCATGCTGCCACCTTCAAAGCATCACAATTTCCTCTCTACTGTTGGAGAGATTTTCTTCATGGGATGAAAGAGAAAGAGAACTAAATAAAAAATAATTGAAAGGAAAATTTGCAACAAAAATATAAAGAGATTTTACTGCTACGAAACTATTCAAAACTGTCAAAAGAAAAAATCAGAGTCTATTCTGCAATGATTGTTAAAAAGGTGACTTTATTGTGTAACTGTCAGATCATATCTTTCATGATTTCTGCATCAATACTGCAACTGTCATCATTGTTCCTCAGCTACTCTGCACAGCTCTAGGCTGTCTGTTAGGTTTCATATAGTTTGGTATACTGTAACCACTTAGTGGTACTTAATCAATTGTACAAGCATTGATGTGGGCACATAAATAGAATGAAGCACAGTCCTTATATTACAATTAACAATGATATTAAGGAAGTACTTCTTTGTTTACATAGACTATAGCGTTCAGGGTTATAAAGGTATAACTGAATTCAAAGCTGTTGGATCCTACATACTCAGCTGTTTTAAAACTTTAACATTCCAATAACAATTCAATCAAAACGGCTTATCAATGTGTTCTGTTTCTGTGTATATGAATTATTGGTTTTGGTATTTTGCAAAGATGTTATGATGTTAAATTTCTCATTTGAAGGTTATTCTTCCAACAATATTGTAAATCCTTGTTAATCACATAAATATCCAAGGGAGAATGACATGATGGCAATTAGAAGGGAAAACATTAAACTGGAGTTGATTATAATAATTAGAATCCTAGAATCAATACAACTGTGCCTTTGAAGTACCTGAACCATAGCTTCCCTGGAATGTCATGCAAAATAGTCTATCCTGCAAACATTTTGTAGTAAGGTAATTAAAAGTTGAATACCTAATAAGGATCAAACTTTATAAACCATTGAGGTAAAATGAGTGCCAAACATACTTTCAGCTTCCCTTGACAGCAGCTAAAGACCTCTTCAATCAACATTCAATATTTCTGCCACCGAAATTCTAACTCCACTATTTGATGTACAAAAGCAGGAGCAAACCGTAACCTGGTGAGTAGAAACAAATATGGCTTTGCAGGTCATAAATATTTCATTTTTCCATGATTACCATCTTTTACTGAGTCTCTTACCTGTTTCTGGCAGGATGAAGGCACAAACAAACTTGGAACAGGCTAGGCTTCAATACTAATTAAACATTTCATTTTTATATGCTATTGTGGTCCCATTACTTCCCTGTTTGTAAATGCAAATGCGATGGTAGGGCATGAAAATTGGGCCCAAGAGATTTGGTCCACATTTTACAATATGAAACTATAAACCATAAAAAATTAGATTTGGGTGTCATTTCAGCTTGTGAATTTTGATTTAACTCTGAGCTTCTACCTCTGTTGCATGAAATAAAACAATCTTACCTAGTTTTTCTGTTTTTATTTCCACAGATTATCTAACCCCTCAGCCTTCATCAAGATAATTGTGATCACCTATTAGAGGGTGGGGGTGAGGATTTTATGTAACCTGCAAGATTGGGAAACATGAACATAAATGGCTTAATTAGGCGGCCTGCGAAGTTTCAATTTTCCAGCAGCAAGTTGCAGTGAGCTGCAGAGATAAAGTCCGAGGTGTGTTTAGGTGTTAAAAATGTACTTTTACACTGTGGTGGGCTCACATTTGTAGTATATTCACATTCCATAATTACTCAATGGCATGAAACAATTTTTAATTAAGTCCTACCCTCAGGATAAAGTAAGTGGTGCATGAGAATTTCTTTGCACCCAGTTCACAATTGTTCAAAGACAGTGTGATCAGTCAACATTATATAGTTGTATCTGAGGTCAGTAACTTTTCTTTTTGATCTTTGCAGCAGAACAGAGGAATGGTAGATTCCACAGAGGGTCAGGAACAGCAAGGGTGTGGCAGTGGTGAGACGGGAGGTAGAATGGAGAAAGAACCATAGAGAAAAAGAAGTGTAATTCAGGAGAGTTCGGAAGATGGGCTCAGGTGAGTTAAGTGGGAAGGACCTGGAGTCTTGCATGTGGGGAGCAGTCAGTTAAGAAAGTGAATGGCCTATGGTTGATATTGCCCATATATCAGTCCATCTCAGGGCGCTGATTGATAGAGGGAACATTCACAGGAGTGAATGCAACAGTAGGAAGGCACCACAAGTCTGAGGTTGAGATAATCTGAGTTTGTGATAATCAAAGGTCTCATAGGTCATGGGATTTAACAACCACTCTAAGTATGATATGGGAAAAGTCTAGGAACAAAGCAGGGAATATGTCAACAATTGTAGTTTGAGGAAGAAATGGCAAGTACAATTGGAGGATGATGGTCAAAGGTAATGAGGGGAAGATTGAAGGATTTTAGAAGGAAGGTATAAAATGACGCTGGAAAGACCAAGGGTGATGTGTGCCAAGGGTGAAGGTGACAGAAGGAGAATGGAAGGCAACAGCTTCAAAACCAAGTCTTACAACAACTATTTGTCTACAGAGCCTGTGGTGCCAGGATTGGAGATCAAATTGGGAGGTATCAGTCGTAGTGAGGAGAGTTTTGATTATGAACAATGGAAGGAGGTAAAAATGTCACTGCTCACCTGTTTTATGGGTGATATCCATGAGCAAACATGTTCTATCTAATTGCCTGTCCTCTTCATTCAGTTCAACTGCTAGAATACCTGTGGGTTTCATGCATTCAATTTCCCTGCAACCTCGGGAGTACAAGAAGAAGATAAAGCATAAGAGGGCACTTTGCTGGCCAACAATACAGACTGCAGCATCAGACAGTGTGCCTGGTCAGAATGTGGTCAGCTTGAGAAGGTTTTAAAGAAGACATGCATTGGCATTTGGCAGCAAAATTGTAGCCATCATACACAGCTCCCTTTTAGGCAAGGAGACCCCTTTAGAGACCATCAGTAGCTGCAGCATTGTCAGCTGATGGCAAGTTTTATCAAAAGTTCCCATCATGCCCTCCCCAAAACCTACATAAATGCATTCATTTTACATTCAAACTGCTGGACTTAGGATTTTAATGATTTTAATGAAATGGCAAAAAACAAGAAAGTGAAGGAAGTACACAATCCCAGTCTTGACTTTGGGAATGCCATGTTGTTGAAAAGATGCCGGCCTGCAGAAATCTTTTTGTCAGAAAAATTCAGTCAAGGTCATGAGGTTCTGCAAGCACACCTAAAGGTTGGTCAAATAAAGAGGGAAGTGATGAGTGGAATCAATCCAATTAAATAGCTGAGGGAAGCTTTTTTGCAATAAGGTTCCTTCTGGCACCTGTCAATGCATCCCTCCATTTCTCTGCTTTTGTATGAGCACCATTAAAAAATTATAAAACCTGAGTTATACTGCTCTTATGCAGAGCTGCATTGATTCTGTTTCATATCCGGGTGTTGTAAAATTACTCATAATAAAGTAATGACATTTTATTCCATCATACAAAGTTCTGGCTGCATTTAGATCATACTGCTGCTATCATATATAGACAATCCAGACTCTAATGTCAAATAGGTAGTGTTGAGCTGAAATTAAATTGACAAAGAATATCACAAATCTGTGTCCTTCAGATTATACTGTAACATTATTCAACTCTGACTGCTGCTCCTCAGAATGCAATTTTGCAACCTATTTTTATCATCCTGTGAAACACAACTGAGAAATGGCTGATTATTTTGCTTTAGCATCACCAGTTTTTATTGTATTATGGCAATAGATGTCTGCACCTTTAAGACATAACATATCTGATATAAAGTTGTTGCTCGGTGTTCAGCCATTCTCTCAGTATAACATCTGTAAGCATAGAAACCAGACTGTGTGACATTGTAGCCATGTAAATAGTCAGGGCTGCTAATACAGTTCAAGAAGACAGCTGTCTCAAAAGTACCTGAATTGTTGTGGTAAATGTTATCTGGACTAACATACAGAAAGCCATAAAATGCATTGGTTTTCACTTTCTGGGTTGTGAGTATCCAAGTTTTTTGGGAGCAATGTACAGGCCTCCTAGCAGTAGTCAGGATGTAGGGCAGAAAATAAATCAAGAGATAGAAAAGGCATGCAAGAAAGACATTTTTACAACGATAGGGGAACTTCAATATGTAGGTGAACTGGAAAAAGCAGGTTGGTGGGACTTTCGAAGAAAAGGAATTTGTGAAATGTCCATGAGATCGACATTTGTAGCAGCTTATGTAGAGCCCATGAGGGAGCATGCAATTCTGGATTTGTTGATGTCTAATGAGGTTGACTTGATTAGGGAGCTTAAGGTGAAGGAACTCTGGAGGGGCAGTGACCATAATATGACAGAGTTCACCCCGCAGTTTGAAAGGGAGAAGCTGGAATCAGGTGTAATTGCATTACATTCGAATAAAAATAATTACAAAGGCATTAGGGAGGAGCTGGGCAGAGCTCTTTGGAAAGGAAGCCTGGGGAAATTTGGGAGGCAAAACAGAAATTCATTCCAAGGAAAAAGGAACATTTTAAGCATGATTTGGAGATGCCGGTGTTGGACTGGGGTATACAAAGTTAAAAATCACACAACACCAGGTTATAGTCCAACAGGTTTAATTGGAAGCACACTAGTTTTCGGAGCGACGCTCCTTCATCAGAGAATGTCGCTCTGAAAGCTAGTGTGCTTCCAATTAAACCTGTTGGACTATAAGCTGGTGTTGTGTGATTTTTAACTTTGAACATTTTAAAAGGGAGGGTGAGGCAACCATGACCAATAAGAGAAGCAGGTACTGCATAAAAGCAAAGAAAAGCATACAATGTTCATGGGAAGCCAGAGAATTGGGAAACATTTAAAAACCAACAGAAGATAACTAAAAAAAAGGACAGAGAAGATGAAATATGAGAGTAAACTATCTAGTAATATAAAAGAAGATTGATAGAGTTTTTTAAGAGATATGAAAAGTAAGAAAGAGACAAAAGTGGACATTCGACTGCTGGAATATGAGACTGGAGAAGTAGTAATGTGGAGCAAACCGAATAGGCATTTTGCATCAGACTTCACAGTGACACCAGTAGCACACATCCATCAAGAGAGTCAGGGGGAAAACATGAGTGTAGTGGCCATCATTAAAGAGAAGATCCTGGAGAATCTGAAAGGCCTGAAGGTGGATAAATCATTCAGACCATATGAAATACACCCCAGAGTTCTGAAGGCAATACTGAGGCAATTATACAGACATTGACAGTGATCCTCGAGGAATCACTGGAGACAGGGATGGTCCCATTGGACTGGAAAATGGCAAATGTAACACCATGTTTAAGAAGAGAGGGAGGCAGAAGACAGGAAACTGTAGGCCAGTTAGCATGACCTTGGTCTTTGTTAGAATTTTAGAGTCCATTATTAAAGAGAGATTGTGGAGTACTTGGAAGTGCACAGTAAAAGCAGGCTTCTTCCAAGAGGAGGTCATACCTGAAAAATCTATTGTAATACTTTGGGGAAGTCATGACCAAGTTAGACAAAGGAGAGTCAGTGGACGTGATCTCTTTGGAATTCCAGAAGGCTTTTGACAAAGTGCTACTCAGGAGTTTGCAAAAAAAGTAAGAGATCATGATGACTTTTAGCAACACCATGGAAGCCAAACGCACTCTTCATTCCACCACAGACCCTCAGCTTGGCGTACTTACGATCTTTGATGTCTGATAGGGAAAAAGCATTTTTTAGATTAGATTGGATTAGATTCCCTACAGTGTGTAAACAAGCCATTTGGCCCAACCCTCTGAAGAGTACCCCACTCAGACCCATTTCCATCTGACTAATGCACCTAACACTATGGGTAATATAGCATGGCC
This sequence comes from Chiloscyllium plagiosum, assembly GCF_004010195.1. Classification (NCBI taxonomy): domain Eukaryota; kingdom Metazoa; phylum Chordata; class Chondrichthyes; order Orectolobiformes; family Hemiscylliidae; genus Chiloscyllium; species Chiloscyllium plagiosum. The sequence continues at coordinate 74,276,002 of NC_057711.1, read as the reverse complement.
AATCCGCCTGACCTGCACATCTTTGGATTGTGGGAGGCAACCGGAGTACCCTGAGGAAACCCATGCAGACGCGAGGAGAATGTGGAAACTCCACACATACAGTCCCCTGAGCTTGGAATCGAACCCAGGTCCCTGTTGCTGTAAGGCTGCAATATTAAATTATTGAGGGTGTGGATCCTTCTAAGAATAAAGAACAATACAGGTCCTTTGCAGGTCTGGGAGAGAGATGCTCTGAGCTGGGGCAGGGCTGACTGTAGTGAGAGGAGATGTCACCTCATTGCTGCAAGTGTAGAGCTGAGGATTGGTAAGGAGGTTCTGGAGGTACTGTAGATAACAGTTGTCGCGGTTTGGTCAGAATTAAGATGGTCCAAATGTTGTCTGGAGTCCACAGGGGTTAGGTTGGCTGTGTAGACAGGTGCTGAGGAAGGAGACGTGGCTGTAGTAATAGGTTTGTTTCAGGATGTGGTTGAAGGGCTTCAGAGTGGAGGAAGTAACCTGGAGGTTGCACTGGGAGAGAGACCCACTGAGATCTTAGAGAGAGGAGGAAAACTTCTTCAAGGTGGGCATCCTTGGAAGAGGCTTCACAGTCTGGTTTTCAGGGATTTGGATATAGTAAGGACTGCTGATAGATTCTCATGAGGGTCCTGATGATGGGTCCTAACCCAAAACATTGACTTTCCTGCTCCTCCAATGCTGTGCCTTTCCAGCTCCACTTTTCTTCGACTCTGACTTCCAACATCTGCAGTCCTTAATTTCTCAAAGTGATCATGTTGTTTGGGGCAAGGTCCTAGCATGGATTGAGGATTGGCTGACTGGCAGAAGGCAGGGAGTGGGGATATAGTGATCTTTATCAGGGTGGCAGCCTGTACGTAGTGGAGTTCCACAGGGTTCAATGTTGGGACCGTGGCTATTCACGTTATACATTAATGATCTGGGCAAAGGAACTGAGGGCATTGTTGCTAGATTTGTAAATGACACAAAGATAGGTGGAATGACAGGTAGTGTTGAGGAGGCAGGGAGTTGCAGAAGAATCTGGACAGGCTAAAGAGTGGGACAAGAATTGGCAGATATTATACAATGTGGGGATGTATATGGTTATGCACTTTGGTAGGAAGAATAGAGGAATAGACTATTATCAAAAAGGGGAAAGGCTTTGAAAATCTGAAAGACTAAAGGACTCAGGAGTTCTGCTTCAGGATTCTCTTAAGGTAAATGAGCAAGTTCAGTTGCCAGTTAGGAAGGCAATGTTTACATTCATTTTGTGAGGGCTCAAGTACAAGAGCAGAAATGTACTGCTGGGGTTGTATAAAGCTCTGGTCAGACCTCGTGTGGAATAGTTTGAGCAGTTTTGGGTTCCCAATCTGAGGAAGGATGCGGTGGACTTAGAGCGAGTCCAGAGGAGGTTTACAAGAATGATCCTGGGCATGAAGTATTTGTCATATTGAAACTTGCAGAATACTGAGATGCCTGGATAAAGTGGATGTGGAAAAGATGTTTTCAATAGAAGGAGAGACTCGGACAAAAGGGCATAGCCTTAGAGAATGACTGTTTAGAACTGAGATGAGGAGGAATTTCTTCAGCCACAGCATGATAAATCTATGGAACTCATTGCTCCAGAAGGCTGTGGAGGCCAAGCCATTGAAGACACAAACAGGCAAATTCTTGATTAGTACGGAATCAAAGGTTACAGGAAGAAGGCAAAAGAATGAGGTTGAGAAATGTATCAGCCAGGATCAAATGGTAGAGCAGATTGATGGGCCAAATGGCCTAAGTTTTCTCCTATACCTTTTGGTCTTATGGTTCTCATGCACCTGCCAAAGGCAATTTGACTTTCATTGTACAGCATGGAAATTCATTCACAGAGGCCTGCTTAACTCCCTCCATTGGATTCTTGCTGTACTATTTTTAAAAACTATATTGATTCAGGTGTTGAGGCCATCAACAGCTGGGAGAGCATTTCTTGGCCATCCCCAATTGCCTACAAGAAAGTGGTAATGTGCTGCCTTTTGTAAATGCCGCACTATTTGGTATAGCCACACCCATAACACTGGCATGCAGGAAGAACCAGCATTGTGACACTGACACTGGCAATGTATTTTCAAGTCAGATGGTGAGCAACTTGGAAGGGAAATTGCATGTAAGGATGGGAATTGCAGGGTTACAGATATAGGGTAAGGGGATGGGTCTCCCTTACTTTGACTCTATGCCCCCTACTTCAAGTTTCACCTGCCAGTGGAAGCAAACTCATCATTTATATAAATAATTTTGAAGTAAATATAGGAGGAATTCTTAGTAAGTTTGCAGATATCACCAAAATTGGTGGTGTAGTGGACAGTAAAGAACGTTAGATCAATGTACAATGGGACCTTAATCAGATGAGCTGGTGGGTTGAGGAATGGCAGATGGAGTTTAATTTAGATGAATCTAAAGAATTGAATTTTGGTAAGGCAAACCAGGGAAGGATTTATACATTAAATGGTAAGTCGTGAAGAGACCTTGCAGTGTAGGTTCATAGTTTCTTGAAGGTTGTGTCGTAAGTAGACAGGGTGGTGAAGAAGACGTTTAGTATGCCTTCCTTTATTGGTCAAGCAGGGAGTATAGGAACTGGGATACCATGTTGTGGCTGTACATGGTTAGGACACTTTCGGAATACTGCATTCAATTTTGGTCTCCCTGCCGCAGGAAAGATTGTGTGAAACTTGAAAGGGTTCAGAAAAGATTTACAAGGATGTTGTCAGGGTTGAAGGGTTTGAGCTACAAGGAGAGGCTGAATAGGCTGGGGCTGTTTTCTCTGGAGCAATTTCCCTGGAGATTGAGGGGTGATCTTGTAGAAGTTTATAAAATCCTGAGGGACTTGGATAGGGTGAATAACCAAGGTCTTTTTCCTAGGGTAAGAGAGTCCAAAATTAGAGGGTGTAGGTTTAAGGTGAGAGGGAAAACTTTTTCACTCAGAAGGTGGTGCATGTGTGAAATGAGCTGCAAAAGGAAGTGGTGGAGGCTGATACAATTACAACATTTAAAAAGCATCTGGCTGGGTACATGAATAGGAAGGGCTTAGAGGGATAGAAGCAAAATGCCAGCAAATGGAACTAGATTAATTTAGGATATTTGGTCGACATGGAGAGTTGGATTAAAGGTCTGTTTCTGTGCTGTATATCTCTATGACTCTATAAAACATTTAGTCAGGTTATTCAGGCATAATTTACCATTTAGGAGAAAGTGAGGACTGCAGATGCTGGAGATCAGGGCTGAAAAATGTGTTGCTGGAAAAGCACAGCAGGTCAGGTAGCATCAAAGAAGCAAGAGAGTCGACGTTTCGGTCATAAGCCCTTCTTCAGTATTAAATTCATGTAATTTACCATTTACAAATTGTGCTAGGTTTCTTTGATCAAATGAAAACTTTCAAAGTGTTTTGTCACCCTTTTTAGCCTTAAAGTCTAGTAAGTTCCTGACAAGTTGGCAACAGTTGATAATAATTGCCATCAGTGCAGTTATCTCCAGGAGGGACGGTAGAAGGCAATAAGTTGATGTGAAGGTTTTAAAGGCCACTGAGGGTGAATGGGAAGCTTGGTTTAGCATTGGTTGGCATAGATAGACCAAAGACAATGGACTTTGGAGCGGAGGAGTGCTGGGGGATTTAATATTTAACGGTTAGTACTACAGTAAGTTAGTTTTCATCTAAGTAGCTCTACCCCAGCACTCTTTGACCAAAGAAACATCCAATTCCCTTTTCTATCTTTCTTGAACACACTGTAAGCAGGAATTTAATACTCAGATCAGTGCTTCTTTGAGCTAGTTCTCTGCTACTGCCACAATATCATAATCCCACAAGGCAAAAAAAAACCTCCCTTAAAAAATGGACCAAAAGAGTGCAGTAAGTGCTGCAAGGACTATAAAGAGGCCTACAAAGAGGTCATGGGCAGAGTGTGTCTGTGGTTCAATGTGCGGGGATGGATTGGAAATGCTGGATCTGGCTGTCGGGTAGGTAAGGTGTCATAATGTAATGTGGTGCCTGGGTGCCAACTGTCATTTGGTTGGAATGGAATGCTGCCATTGATCTTGCTTCCTGTGTTAGTCTAATGGGTTGTTCATTAATCTGTGGTCGAGGATGGACTACAATGACATTTCAGCAGTTCAGACTCTTATCTTAGATGTAGTTTCTTACATCTCAGTAATTAAATACAGGTTGTATGAATTCAGATGCATATCTACTGTTTCTAAGAAAAGGTAGAGAAGACATATGTCCCTTCATCAGAAGATTGCAGCAGCCTCCAATCAATTCTCCAATCAAAGGCTGTGTAACACCATCAGAAGTGGGTAGAATTCAGTATAGCTTAAATAATCATTCTTTTGGAATGATTATCTTGTACAACATGGGGAACAGGTTTTGAAGGCTCAGCAGAGAGGCATAAGGAGGGGATATTGTAGGATCTTAAGTTGGGGGTTGAGACTGTGGTACTGGAAAAGCACAGCAGGCCAGGCAGCATCCGAGGACAGGAGAATCGACATTTCAGGCATAAGCCCTACATCAGAATGAAGCTTGTGGGCTGGGGCTGAGCTGAGAGAAAAATGGGATGGGGGTGGTGGGGGGAGTGTGGGGGGGAGCGTTGGGACTGGAGAGAAGGTAGCTGGGAATGGAATAGGTAAATGAAGGTGAGGGAGAAGGTGATAGGTCGGAAGGAGGGTGGAGCAGATAGATGGGAAAGACGGCGGACGGGTCTATCTGCTTCACTCTCCTTCTGACCTATCACCTTCTCCCTCACCTTCATCTACTTATTGCATTCCCAGCTTCCTTCCCCCCAGCCCCACCTCTCATCCCATTTATCTTTCAGCCCCCAGGCCCACAAGCTGCATTCCTCATGAAGGGCTTAAGCCCAAAACATTGATTCTCCTGCTCCCCGGATGCTGCCTGGCCTGCTGTGTTTTTCCAGCACCACACTCTCGACTCTGATTTCCAGCATCTGCAGTTCTCACTTTCTCCCTCCCGATCTTAAGTTGGGGACAAGTGCCCCGCAGGCACACAGGACACTGCCTCATTCAGCCCATGGCAAAGTGGAGTGTGGGGGAAGATAGCCTTATATTCCCATATTACGGGAACAATGTTGAGAATGGTTTCTACTTTTTAAATGTCCTCTCGCTCAAAGCACACCCAGTAGGGGATGATAGGTGCCAGACCATACAATGTATTCTTTTTACCAAATTATATCCATCAATTCACACCTTGCTCATCATAATTCCAAACTAAATAGAATGTTCAATGGAATGGCAAGTATTTAATTTAAAAACTCAGTTAAAACCCATCAGTTAGGTTTCTTTAAACATGTATGATTGATGTTGAATTGGTTACTTACCTTAATTGCTCTGATGTCAAATAAATTAAGATTACACCATGTGTTTTCAGCTTGGATTGTATAAGTGCTTTTGAAATAAATTATATTGTTAAACAACTTACTGACAGACAAAATGATTCTTGTACTTTTTTAGATGTATCAATAGTTTCATTAGTAATATTGCATGGGATGTTTTTATGTTTCCAAGAGCTATCTGAACAAATTTTGCGAGATAATTGTCTGGTGCAAGTCTTTCCGACTGATCCTGCTATTATGTGACAGCATCACACCAAAATAACTGAGATTTCACAGCCCAGTCAAAAGCAATGATTAAGAATAATGGGAATACACATTGCCCTTGAGGTAACTTAAGGTAGAAAAATGGGGAAAAAAAAACTATCAGTCCAAAGCATGCTCATTTCTTGCCCAATCATGGACAAAAACCCAATTTATTTAATCGCCTGAGAAAATATCCTGCCAAAATTCTCCTCACTTCCAAAAGCAGTCAAACAAAGTTCCAAAATTTCTCTCTAATATTAAAGCCTATGTTATTCATCTATGTCTGGTTCAGTTCCAAGGTATAATATTCCCATAATCCCAGAAGTTCCGAATATTTGATCATCTTACTTCAAAAAAATCTGACTGTGGTGAGCACCTAAGGAAAAATAAAACATAAGAAGAAGTCAAAGAAGAGGATAGGTAGATCACAGCAAAAATTGTTTGATGGGCAACATTTCAGAAATAAGCAAGGAAAAAAAATCAATGAAAGCAAAAAAGAACAACGGAGCATGATTGGCATCAGCTAGTAACTATATTTATAAATATGTAATGTAAGAAGATGCAGCATAAAACCATGTTTTATTATTAAAAATTCTGAATGTTGATAGTTTATGAATTCATTGCTAAACAACAACTATGCAGATGATTCTGACATTACCAGACTCATCATTGGAGATTCTCTTTCTGCTAACTCTTCACCTCCACTCTGGTACAAGGCCAGAACCTGAAACATTCAGCATCTTGTTGTTCAAACCCCAAAAATTAACATTTTCTATCTTGGAAAAGTAACATGACCTACAGGCAACCATCATAAATCAATCTCTCCAGCTACACCTAGCATCATCAAGTAAGGATGGAAAATTTAATGCATAGAACATTAAATTGTACAGCACAGGAACAGACCCTTCAGCAATAATGTCTGTGCTGACCGTGATACCATTTCAAACTAATACCATCTGCCTGTACATTGTCCATATCCCTCTATTTCTCAACTGTTCATGTGTCTGTCCAGATGCCTCGTAAACATTCCTAAAGTATCTACTTCTATCACCTCCCTCTGACAGCTACCTATCACTCTCTGTGTAAAAAAAACGTGTCTCACACATCACTTTTCCCCTCTCACCTTGAACCTATGCCGACTAGTATTTGACATTTGCGTATTGAAAAAAGCATCTGACTATCCACATTTTCCATCCCTATTTGATTTACCTCTGAGGAATTGTAGTATATCACTCCATCCACTATGCTAAATATTCATGCCCTTCATCACTAACACACAGTGGCAGCAGTATGTACACTCTACACAAGTCATTTGCAGCAACTCTTTCAATGTCATCTTGCAAACTGGTGACATCTAGCACTAAGAAGGTCAGAGGATGCATGAGAACATTACCACCAACAAAGTCCATCGAACCCCTCCCAACAGGCCACTCGCCATCCTGACCTGAAACTATATTGTTGTTCTTTCACTGTCACTATGTTAAAATTCTCTCATAACATCACTGTGGGTGCACATACACCAAATGGACTACAGTCATTTAAATTACACATAGACAACAAATGTTGGCAGTGCCCATATCCCAAGAAAGAGTAAACTTCTTCTTTGAGAAAATGTTGATAAGCCACATTCCTGAACTGCTGCAGTACATATGGTGAAGATTGACCCATGGTTCTATTAGGGAGGACGTTAGGATTATAACTCAGTAACAGTGAAGATATGCTGATGGTCTGTGCTTGGCAAGCAACTTGCCGGACGTAGTGTTTCCATGCATTTATTGTAATCAGTGAGCTTGGAAGGTGCTGTCAAAGAAGCTTTGGTAAATTGCAGCAGTGCATCACTGTGTGGCTGTGATGAAAGGAATGCCAACTGAGCAGGTGGTTTTGTCCTGGACAATGTTACACTCATCTAAGAAAGTGAAGAGTATTCCATCATATCCCTGACTTGTGCCTTGTCACTATTAGAAGGATTTTGAGGAATCATAAGTTGAGTAGCTCTCCACAGACCACGGGACCTGATCTTTTAGATACAATCACTGGATGTTTAGTCCAGTTAAGCTTCTGGTCATGGATTCTCTGAATATTCATGGTGGGGATTCAGCTGTAGTAATACTTTTGAATGTCAGGAGGAGAGTTTAAACTCCCTTTTGTTGAAGGTGGCGAGTTGTGCGATGAGAATGCCACTTGTACTTTACATAATACAGTATAAGTATTAATATTTCCCTTGTAGGGTCAATATGTCGATGTGTGCTTTCATCTGATTCAATACCTAGATCAGAGGTTGTGCATCAAGTTTTATTCTTGTTATTCTTTGTAGTGATTTAATATAATTCAGGGGCTTGGTAAACCACTTCAAAGTAAATCATGTTACCCTGGAATGATGTAGGTGTTAGAATAAGAATAGCAAGTTTCTTTTCTTACACATTAGTGACCCAATTGTGATTTTGCCAATTTAACCATTTCATGGTCACTTCAATTAATACTAGCTTTTTATTACTAGATTTTAAAATATGAAACTACTGTATCAAAAATTGAATTTTGTGCTTTGAATTGGTAATAAATTAGCATTGCTTTCCGTACAGGTTGCTTTTTGAGGTAAAATCAAAATTGTTTACTCTAATTATGATTAATAGAGTGGCAAACAATTAAGACTTTTGTGAAAAAAATGCTAATTTATATTTCAGAAGCTTGATGTAAATTCAAAACAAAATTGAGATTTTGTGAGTAGAATTATATGATACACTATGGTTAGGAAAGCTGGTTGGTGTTAGCTCAGTCAGCTGTACAACTGCTTTACAATACACAGTGATGCAAACAATGTAAGTTCAAGTCCTGCGCAGGCTGATGTTAGATGAAGAACTCTCATTCTCAACCTCTGCTCTTGCCTGTGGCTTAATGATCTCTCTTTAAACTACCATGAGTCATCTCACTAATGAGAGAGCAGTCATATAATCTGTTGAGACTACGGTGACTCTATATTTATCTAGTTTAAAAAAAGAGAAAGTCAACCTGTTGGAGCTGAGCATTTCAAAAGTAATAAAAGCAGAAATTGTTAAAAGTCTTCAGAAGCTGTGGAGTGAAAAAATTAGAGACAAATCCTACTCGTATTTTGCGAACAGGGTGAGGGGTGGGAATGGGCTAACATGGTGCAGAAAGTTGATAAGTATTGTGCCAGCCATTTTCAGGGCACCACCACACTGCCTGTGGTGGGAATGGTAGCTGACAGTGTGTCTACCGAAAGCACAGTTGAGTCACTTAAATAAACAATCACATGCCTCCTCCAGCCTCTAGTTGTCATTTTATCAGTGCTTAAAGGGCACGCTGCTGGGGAGATTGTCAGGTAAATCGTACAGAACTTCCATAGGCCTCTCTGGGACGTGTAGTGGGCAAGGAGAGTGGGAAAGCCCTGCTGATAACAATTGTTGCCTTTGCAGCAACAGCGTTGACTTGCTTTCAGCAAACCCTCTTCAGTGCCTGACTGACCTGAATGTCTCCAGATCCAATGTAGCTGGCTTTGAAGGCACACACTCATTGATACTACAACTTCAACCCAGAAGTACAATCTCAGCAAAGGACACCATTAACAGTGGCAGCAGTTCATGGCAGCATTATGCTGTTGTTAATCAAAACGGTAGCCCCAGTGGAAGCCAATTAATCAGCTTGTTAGTATTACATCATAATTGAGTATAATATGAATATCCCACAACCTATTGTCACTGATTCTATTGTCTACGAAATTTCTATAGACTACATAATCTGTAGCAATTTGTATCCGTTTCTTCTGGCCCTGAAATGGGACCGCTGCTACCTACGGTCTGTTCTGATATAACGTGATAGTTCCATTCCTGTGTGATCCCCTGTTAAAGCCAATACAGTTAAGGATAGTTCACCTTCTACAAATAATGGTCTAAATTTTTCAATTATATTACAGCCAATTCACTTTGAAGAAACACATGTTATAGCAGAACTGACTGTATATAAAATGCTTCAACTATTTTTTTTTAAAGTTAGGAATGCAGTAGGTGCTAACCAAGCAAAATAAATCACAAAATGACATTTTGCACGTGTAGCAAGTAATTAAGAAGGCAAATCGAATATTGTCCTTCATTGCTAGAGGCATGAGTTTGATAACAGGGAGGTTATGCTGTCGCTATAAAGCATGCTGGTAAGGCCACACTTGGTGTTTTGGTCTCCTTATTTGAGAAAGGATGTACTGGCATTGGAGGGGGTGCAGAGGAGATTCACTAGGTCGATTCTAGAGTTGAGAAGGCAGTTATGAGAACAAATTGAGTAAACTGGGACTATACGCATTGGTATTTAGAAGAATGGGGGGAGGATTTTATAGAAACATAAAATTATGAAATGCATAGGTAAGATAGAAGCAGGGAGGTTGTTCCTAATGGCTGGTGAAACTAGAAATAGGGGTATGGCCTCAAAATAAAAGGGAGCAGATTTAGGACTGAGTTGAGGAGGAACATCTTTACCCAAAGAGTTGTGAATCTGTGGAATTCCCTGCTGAAAGCAGTTGTTGAGACTACCTCACTAAATGATTTTAAGGCAAAGATTGACAGATTTTCGAACTGTAAAGAACATAGAACATAGAACATTACAGTGCAGTACAGACCCTTCGGCCCTTGATGTTGCGCCGACCTGAGGAACCAATCTGAAGCCCGTCTATCCTACACTATACCATTTTCATCCATATGGTAATCCAATGACCATTTAAATGCCCTTAAAGTTGGCGAGTTACTACTGTTGCAGGCAGTGCATTCCACACCCGAAATACTCTCTGAGAATAGACATCTGTCATCTGTCCTATATCTATCACCCCTCAATTTAAAGCTATGTCCCCTCGTGCTCGCCGTCACCATCCAAGGGAAAAGGCTGTCCCTGTCCACCCTATCAAACCTTCTGATTATATTATATGTCTCAATTCAGTCAATTCTCAACCTTTTTCTCTCTAACAAAACAGCCACAAGTCCCTCAGCATTTCCTCATAAGACCTTCCCTTCATACCAGGCAACATACTAGTAAATCTCCTCTGAACCTTTTCCAAAGCTTCCTCATCCTTCTTATAATGCAAGGACCAGAACTGTACACAATAGTCCAAGTGAGGCTGCACCAGAGTTTTGTACAGTTGCAACATGACCTCATGGCTCTGAAACTCAATCCTTCGACCAATTAAAGGTAATATCCCTTATGCCTTCTTAACAACCCTATCAACCTGGGTGACAACTTTCAGGGATCTATGTAAATGGACACCAAGGTCTCTTTGCTCATCTACACCGCCAAGAAACTTACCATTATCCCAGTACTCTTTATTCCTGCTGCTCCTTCCAAAGTGAACCACCTCACACTTTTCTGCATTAAACTCCATTTGCCACCTCTCAGCCTGCAGCTTATCTATGTCCCTCTGGAACCTGCATTATCTACAACTCCACCGACTTTAGTGTCATCCGCAAATCCAAACCACTAAATCCCCCTCAATCTGGTGTTACAGTTAAATAAAAATAATTACAGGGGCATGAGAGAGGAACTGACAAAAATTGACTGGATGCAGAGCCTAGCAGGGAAGACAGTAGAGCAACAATGGCAGGAGTTCCATGGTGTAATTGAGGACACAATACAGAGAACCGAAAGATTATCTGGGGGGATTAAACAGCCATGGCTGACAAAGGAAGTCAGGAAATGTATCAAAAAAGGGAGAGCCTACAAAGTGGTCCAGAGCACTGGGAAATCAGAAGATTGAGAAGACTACAAAAACAAAGATAACAAAGAGAGAAATAAGGAAGGAGAGGATCAAATATGAAGGTAAGCTAGCCAGTAATATTAGAAATGATAGAAAAAGTTTCTTTCAATACACAAGTACCAAACGAGAGGCAAAAGTAGACATTGGGCCATTCCAAATTATTGCAGGAAGACTAGTGCTGGGAGATAAGGAAATAGCTGAAGAACTTAATAAGTACTTTGCGTCAGTCTTCACAGTGGAAGACAGGAGTAATATCCCAACAATTAAGGAGAGTCAGGGGGCAGAGTTGAGTATGGTAGCCATTACAAAAGAGGAAGTGCTAGAAAAGCTAAAATTGATAAAATTGATAAATCTCCTGACCCCGATGGGCTACATCCTAGACTTCTAAGGGAGGTCGCTGTGGTACTAGCAAAGGCATTGGTTGTAATCTTTCAAAACTCACTGGAGTCAGAGAAGGTCCCAGATGATTGGAAAATCGCTGTTGTAACCCCCTTATTCAAGAAAGAATCAAGACAAAAGATGGAAAATTATAGGCTGATTAGCCTCACCTCAGTTATTGGTAAAATTCTAGAATCCATCGCTAAGAATGAGATTTCTAATTTCTTGGAAGTGCAGGGTCGGATTAGAACGAATCAGCATTTGTAAGGGGAAGTCATGCCTGACAAACCTGTTAGAATTCTTTGAAGAGGTAACAAGTAGGTTAGACAAGGGAAACCCAGTGGATTATATCTATCTAGACTTCCAAAAGGCCTTTGATAAGGGTGCCTCACAGGAGGCTGCTGAGTAAGGTGAGGGCCCATGATGTTCGAGGTGATGGATTGAAGATTGGCTGTCTGACAGAAGACAGAGAGTTGGGATAAAAGGTTCTTTTTCAGAATGGCAGCCGGTGAGGAATTAAAGGTTACAGTGAAAGGGCAGCTAAGTGGAGCTGAATCCATGAAAAAGATCAGTCGTGATCTTATTGAAATATGGAATAAGCTATACAGGCCAAATGGCTAACCCTTATGTTCTGAAAACGGGAGAGGTCAGTAAAAGAATCAAGGCAAGGTGTGGAATACCAGAGAGTTTAAATGAGGGGAGGCAATGGCTTAGTAGTATTATCACTTGACTATTAAACCAGAGACCCAGGTAATGTTCTGGGGACCTGAGTTTGAATTCCACCACAGGAGATTTTGAATTACACCAATTGGTAGAATTTGAATTCAATAAAAATCTGGTATCAAGAGTCTAATGATGACCAGGAATCCATTGCTGATTATTAGGAAAAAGCCATTTGGTTCACCAATGTCCTTGAGGGAGAGAAATCTGCTATCCTTACCCAACCTGGACTTCATGTGACTCCAGACCCGCAGCAAAGTGGGCGACTATTAACTTCCCTCTGGGCAATTAGGGATGGGCAATAAATGCTGGCCCAGCCAGCAAAGCCCACATCCAATGATTAAATAAAATAAATGACAAAAGAAGAGATGATGCAGGGCTAAAAAGAGTGTTAATAGGCCAAATGAGGAAAAAACAGAAGATGTATTGAAGAAAGTGAGAGTGATGAACAGTTGGTGTTAGAAAGCAAAAACTGAGGAAAAATAAGTCTAAAGCCAAACACTGCCAAAAAAAGGAAGCAAAGTCAGGACAGAGACTTTAGTCTGAAATAATTGACCTCAATATCAAGTTTGGTAGGCTCAAATGCCTTGGATCTCAGATAACCTGAGTCAGAAATTATGCAGTTTATAGAAATGTAGTACACAATAGGATCGGTAGCAATTGGTTGTGGGGTATTCATATTGGACTCAATTAAAATGTAATATTAACAAAGTCAACTTTCCTTCCACTAAGTGAGAGGCTGACCAGGACCTCCAATCTTCCTATTCTTGTTTTTCATGTCATTCCTTCAGTATTTATCTTCAACTTAATTCTTTGCTGCAGAGTATAACTGTTGGAGACAATACAAATTCTCACATTGTTCTCAGACACAGTATTTTGCTTTTGAGTTTATTGCTTGAAATCATTTAGAATTGTAAATACTATTCGTCCTATATGTTCTGCTGAGATAAAAGTACATCCAGAGCAAACTCGTATTTTAACATCTTTCTTCCAAATAGGCTCGGATAAAATTAAGTATCTTGGTATTTATGCCCTCAACATACAGATTTATAGTTGATACAAATTGCCAATTTTAATCACTAACACCAAATATCTGTCTGGAAGTTAGAATTTTATTTTCTTAGAAAAAATACAGCTTTTAAAAAATTACTTTCAATCATTTTAAACAAGCCATTTTTGTTCAGGTTCATAGAAATTAATTATCTTGTGAAGAAACTATTATGGCAGGAAGAGGATCTAATAATGTTAATTAGTATCTAATAATTCTTTCTTTATATAAGGTGACATAACTTAACCAGTGCTGAATAACAATTAGTTCTGCTATTTGGTATAGGAGTTGAAATAATGATACGTCTTGTCTTTTGCAAAAGATTTCAAACTTGATAATAACATTTGGTCTGTGCTTTTATGTATGGATGGCAATATCTAAATATAACAAGACCAATGAAGTAATTCTTATATTACTGGATGACAAAATTATTTTGGCCCTCAGTCTTCCACTGTAAATTTTGTGCCTGATGAAGGGCTTATTCTCGGAACGTCGATTCTCCTGCTCCTCGGATACTGCTTGACTTGCTGTGCTTTTCCAGCACCACACTCTCGACTTTAGATTTCAAAAGGCAAACTTCAAACAATAAGATTAGAGTACAAGCAAAAAAAAGAGTTGGATTAACTAATTTTCCTTATACTAAATGAACCATCCAGTCAAACACTGTATTTTTAGTCTGTGCTACATTTTTTAACTTGTTCAGTTTTACAACTAGAAAGAGCATTAATCAGATTACATTGGTACTGTGGCAAAATGCACCGAAAGTACATGGAATTTTTGTTGAAATGGTCAATTAATATTGGCAGCCCCTGAAATATACATAAATGGATGATTGGTGGCACAGTGGCTCAGTGATTAGCACTGCTGCCTTACAGCGCCAGAGACCCAGGTTCAATTCCCACCTCAGGTGACTCTCTGTGTGGAGTTTGCACATTCTCCCCTTGTCTGCGTGGGTTTGCTCTGGTTTCCTCCCACAATTCAAAAATGTGCAGGTTAGGTGAATTGGCCATGCTAAATTGCCCATAGTGTTAGGTGTAGGGGAATGGGTCTGGGTGGGTTGCGCTTCGGTGGGTCAGTGCAGACTTATTGGGCTGAACGGCCTGTTTCCACACTGTAAGTAAGTAATCTAATCAATTAGTTATTTGTCCCAATGATATTGTGTGAGATACAGCAATTTCTGAGTTTGCTTCCGAATAGCTACATTGTTGGTTCACAGACAAAAGGATAGATCCCAACATGGGGCAGTCCCTTTGGATGGCATATTATCTGAGACTTCAGAGAAATCTGAACGACTGAAATTCTCTGAGGAAGATTTCAGTAGTCAGAAGCCACCCATTACAGAATTATGTAGACAGTCCACTGTCATTTTCCATTTTGCAGCCAACAATTGCAGAGTTTTATGGATAAAAACACTTGTTGATTCAGAAGCTGGAATTCTTGGTCTAATAAAGATAAATATATACTTGCCTTGCATGCAAGGAGAAAAAACTAACAGTTACTGATAGATTCCATTGGAGGAGACATAATGTTACTTTATGTTTTATGCTCGTATCCATGGATATTACTTTCAGTTATCTAGACATTCTGCATATAGAGTCATAGAGATGTACAGCGTGGAAACAGACCCTTCGGTGCAACTTGTCCATGCCGACCAGATATCCCAACCCTATCTAGTCTCACCTGCCAGCACCCAGACCATATCCCTCCAAATCCTTCCTATTCATATACCCATCCAGATGTCTTTTAAAATGTTGAAATTGTACTAATCTCCATCACTTCCTCTGGCAGCTCATTCCATACACTTACCACACTCTGGGTGAAAAGTTTGCCCCTTAGATCTCTTTTATATCTTTCCCCTCTCACCCTAAACCTATGCCCTCCATTTCTAGACTCCTCCCACCCCAGGGAAATGACTTTGTCTATTTATCTTATCCATGCCCCTCATGATTTTGTAAACCTCTATAAGGTCACCCCTCAGCCTCCAACATGCCAGGGAAAACAGTCCTAGCCTGTTCAACCTTTCCCTATAGCTCAAGTCCTTCAACCCTGGCAACATCCTTGTAAATCATTTCTGAACCCTTTCACGCTTCACAACATCTTTCCAATAGGAAGGAGACCAGAATTGCATGCAATATTCTAAAAGTGGCCTAACCAATGTCCTGAACAGCCACAACATAACCTCCCAACTCCTGTACTCAATACTCTGACCAATAAAGGAAAGCATATCAAATGCTTTCTTCACTATCCTATCCACCTGCAACTCCACTTTCAAGGAACTATGAACCTGCATTCCAAGTTCTCTGTTCAGCTACACTCTCTAGGGCTTTACCATTAAAAAGACATACTGTGATTGATGGGGACACAGGGTCTTGCTTTTAAAAGTATTTGAATGACTCTAAAACTGAGATAGTATATATTGTAGAATGGCTAAAAAATATGATGGTGCCTCATGATGGCTTACTCAATCATAACTGAAGAGGGATTAGTCAGCCTTATAACAGTAATTCTGAAGCACCATAAGTTGTTATAGAGTCAGAGAATCATAGAAATGTACAGCATGGAAACAGACCCTTCAGTCCAACTCATCCAAGCTGACCAGATATCCCAACTCAATCTAGTCCCACCTGCCAGCACACAGCCCAAACCCTTCCAAACCCTTCCTATTCAAGTATCCATCCAGATGTCTTGTAAATGTTGCAATTGTATAAGCCTTCACCACTTCCTCTGGTGGCTCATTCCACACACACACCACCCTCTGTGTGAAAATGTTGCCCCCTAGGACTCTTTTATCTTGCCCCTTTCACCCTAAACAATGCCCTCTAGTTCTGGACTTCCCCAGTCCAAGGGAAAGACCTTGTCTATTTACCTTATCCGTGCTCCTCATGATTTTATAAACCTCTATAAGGTTATCCCTCAGCTTCTGACACTCCAGGGAAAACAGCCCCAGCCTATTCAGCCTCTCCCTATTGCTCAAATCCTCCAATCCTTCCTGAATCCTTTCAAGTTTCACAACATCTTTCTGACAGGAAGGAGACCAAAATTGCATGCAATATTTCAACAATGGCCTAACCAATGTCTTGTACAGCCACAACATGACCTCCCAACTCCTGTACTCAATACTCTGACCACTAAAGGAAAGCATACAAAATGCCTTCTATCTACCTGCGACTCTACTTTCAAGGAGCTATGAACCTGCATTCCAAGGTCTCTTTGTTCAGCAACACTCCCTAGGACACTACCATTAAGTGTATAAGTCTTGCTAAGATTTGCTTTCCCAAACTGCAGCACCTCGCGTTCATCTAGATTAAACTCCATCTGCCACTCCTCAGTCCATTGACCCATCTGATCAAGATCCTGTTGTAATCTGAGGTAACCTTCTTCGCTGTCCACTACACCTCCAATTTTGGTGTCATCTGCAAACTTACTAAATATACCTCTTTGGCTCACATTAAAATCATTCATGAAAATAACAAGAAGTAGTGGACCCAGCACCAATCCTTGTGGCACTCCACTGGTCACAGGCCTCCAGTCTGAAAAACAACCCTCCACCACCACCTTTGAGCCAGTTCTGTATCCAAATGGCTAGTTCTCCACGTATTCCATGAGATCTAACCAGATCCTTGTTAACCAGTCTCCCATGGGGAATCTTGTTGAACACTTTATTGAAGTCCTTATAGATCACGTCTACCACTCTGCCCTTATTAATCCTCCTTGTTACTTCTTCAAAAACCTCAATCAAGTTTGTAAGACATGATTTCCCACACATAATGTCATGTTGACTATCCCTAATCAGTCCTTGCCTTTCTAAATACATGTACATCCTGTCCCTCAGGATTCCCTCCAACAAATTGCCCACCACCGAGGTCAGACCCACTGGTCCATAATTCCATGACTTTTCCTTACCACCTTACTTAAATAGTGGCACCATTTTAGCCAACTTCCAGTCTTCCGGAACCTCACCTGTGGCTATAGATGATACAAATATCTCAGCAAGAGGCCCAGCAATCACGTCCCTAACTTCCACAGAGTTCTACAGTACACTTGATCAGGTCGTTTTCCACTTTTATGTATTTCAAAACATCCAGCACTTCCTCCTCTATTTCCCTACATTTAATATCTTCCATGTCCTTTTCCACAGTAAATACTGATGCAAAATACTCATTTAGTATCTCCCCCATATCCTATGGCTCCACACAAAGGGTGCCTTGCTGATCTTTGAGGGGCCCTATTCTCTCCCTGGTTACCCTTTTGTCCTTAATGTATTTGTAAAAACCCTTTGGATTCTCCTTAACCCTATTTTCCAAAGCTATTTCATGTCCCCTTTTTGCCCTCCTGATTTCCCTCTTAAATATACTCCTACTATCTTTTTTACTCTTCTCAGGATTGACTCGATCTATCCTGTCTATACCTGACATATGCTTCCTTCTTTTTGTTAACCAAACCCTCAATTTCTTTCATGATCCAGCATTCTCTATACCTACCAGCCTTTCCTTTCACCCTAACAGGAATATACTGTCACTGCACTCTCATTATTCTCTTCTTGACTATTGTTCTTAGTGTATGTGAATTTAATCTACAACCTAATAAATTAACCAAATGTACCTCAAGAATGTAATACGAAAGGTAAATAATCATAAGAACATCTAAATTTCCATCCTAACTGATGACATTTCTGCAAACATGTCTATACTCAATATTTGACTTGACCCAATTGTTTATTCTGACACTTGTACCATGTCCCTGTGTGACACTCCACTGTGCTGCACTTTAATTGGAAATTAACCACAAGAAATTAGAAAGACGCAACTCACATATCAATCTTTTCAACATTTATGCCAGTTAAATGGATAATTCGACAATTTGACTAGGAGCATCAGAACTGATGCATCATTTTGACCAGCTCTTTTTTAATTATCTTCTCTTCCAAATTTAACATATTGCTATATTACTTGGAGAATATTCAGTTCCTGTCTGTGAGAGGGTGCTGGTAACTCTTACTCATGGTGGCTGGCTCATATGGGACTTTCAGGTCACATGGAAAAGTGATTGAATTTTCACAGTTTGCCCCCGTTTGTAAATAGGGGTTGTGAATGTAAATGTTATGAAAATAGCGGCCATGGAGAATGCAACAATTAATTACGATTAGACTGTTACCTGTCAAGATTTTGTTTAAATTTTAAACTAGTTTGGTTGATCCTGATTGGTCAGGGCATGGTCTGAGAAACGAACTAACAATTGTCTGTTCTATTTTGTTGAGATGAAACAGGTTCCATGTGCAGAGATATGCCATATTTGCTGTTATAGGAGCTTTTTTGACAGTATAGTGTCCCTACCTCTGAACCAGGAAACCAAGGTTCAAGTTCCACATCTCGGAACAGGTTGATTTGAAAACATTGTATTTGCTTTTAAAGGGGCTCTTAGGACACAGTGATAGTGCCCTACTTCTGAGTCAGGACACCCAGATCAAATTCCACCTGCTCCAAAGGCATGTAATAATATTTATGAACAAGTTGATTATAAAATATCTATTTGCTCTTACAAGGGGCTCTTGTGGTACATCAGCAGTGTCCCTACTTCTAAGCCAGAAGACCTGGATTGAAGATTCACTTGCTTCAGAGTTAGATGTCCGAGAAATCACACATTAATAACAGTGCAGATGTATAATAACATCTCTGAACAGTTGGATTGGAAAATATCTAGAATTAGAGTCAAATAACCTATGACAGACACTATTAAGATTGAGGCTACAGAACTAGTTCACTCTAGTTCCATGACACCACAATGTAAAATGTTTTTTTAAAATGCTATTACAATGTCTCCACATTATGCAGACCAAGGACAATTTAGCCACTTTTATTTTTTTGAAATAAAAGTTATGCAATGGAATGCAGGAGAGATTTGATGAATAAAGGGGTGGTGGTTAAAAGCAAAAGTGTGTTGGTGACCCAAGCAAAAATAGTTAAAAATCACACAACACTAGGTGATAGTCCAACAGGTTTATTTGGAAGTACCAGGCTTCATTCTGCAAGCATGAAGGCAAGCTTGCAATTGGCCTGATCTCATTTTAATTCTCCCAAACATTTCAGCTGATCAACCTTTCCAAATTACATCCTGACTTCTGTCCTCAGCATTCTATAACATTCCAATGAACTCAACAGAACCTCAAGGAGCACCATTATGTGTTTCAATTAAGTACTTCAGCACCTCCTGAACTCAACATTGAATTCCACAATTTCTTTTTTAGATTAGATTAGATTACATACAGTATGGAAACAGGCCCTTCGGCCCAACAAGTCCACACCGCCCCGCCGAAGCGCAACCCACCCATACCCCTACATTTACCCCTTACCTAACACAACGGGCAATTTAGCCTGGCCAATTCACCTGACCTGCACATCTTTGGACTGTGGGAGGAAACCGGAGCACCCGGAGGAAACCCATGCAGACACGGGGAGAACGTGCAAACTCCACACAGTCAGTCACCTGAGGCGGGAATTGAACCCGGGTCTCTGGCGCTGTGAGGCAGCAGTGCTAACCACTAGGCCACCGTGCCGCCCACAAATCACAGTCTCTTTTCCATATTTTTTTGAACAGTATCTGTTGGTGATAATTCTACTTTTCACATTTACATCTCCATTAAAATCCATGTTTTGTTTCTTTACTGTCTCATTATTTCTTTACTTTTCACTTCTTACAGCTTTTTCTATTTTGTCTTGATGTGGGTTGCCGATGTTGGACTGGGGTGGACAAAGTTAAAAGTCACACAACACCAGATTATAGTCCAAAGGTTTATTTGGAAGTACTAGCTTTTGAAGTCCTGCTCCTTCATCAGGTAGCTGTGGAGCAGGACCTTAAGACACAGAATTTATAACAAAAGACCACAGTGTCACATAACTGATACGACATATTGAACACACTTAGATTGCTGCTTAATATATCATATCAGTTGCATGACACTGTGATCGCTTCCTATAAATTCTGTGTCTTATGACCCTACCCCACTAGCTACCTGTTGAAGGAGCAGCACTTCGAAAGCTAGTGCTTTCAAATAAACCTGTTGGACTATAACCTGGTGCTGTGTGATTTTTAACTATTTCCTCTTGGGTCACCAAAACACTTTTGCTTTTCACCGCCACCTTCTATTCATTAAATCTCTCCTGCATTCCATTGCATACCACGCCATTCTTGCTGTTCTTCCCTTCCATCATTGCTCCCCTTTCAGTTTCTCTCTATTTTCTTAAAACCCATTACAGATCTAACTTTTTTAGTTCTCACAACAGGTCACCTATCTGGATATTAACTCAGTTTCTCTCTCTACAGCTTCTGCCAAGACTGCTGGAAATCTCCAGCATCTTATTATTGCATTTATCTTTCATACATAGTTAAACTAGTCTCTCTATATCAATCAGATTTGGTCAAATGAAACAAGAATTCTCACAAATTATAATTATTTCAAGGCTATGAACTGGCTGAGATATTTGCAACCCAGTTCTAAGTGCTCTTGGGTTGATCTTTTGAAGGACAATGAATTCAATATTAAAGTCAATCAGAATGGGTCTGCGAGTGCTCATGTTCCTAATTGCTACTTGTACCTCTGTGACCAATTGGGTTTAAAATGTCAATTAAAACACTGCCCTTGGCCACTAATGAGCACAGTAGTAAGTCCCCATACAAAAGTGCTACCATAATTTTAAAATTAAAAGTGTTATTTTGACCCAAATTCTGATTATTTTCAATCAGTTTCTATTATAACTGAATCAGGAGATTAGAATTAAACTATAGGATTGTAATAGGTGGTGATCTATTAAAATAGTGAAAAAAAGTTTTAAAAATTCAACTTCAGAAGAAAGTTCACTTTCATGGACATAGAAATCTGGAGAGATATATAATAGGCAAGTGATACAACAAAGCTTGTTCTCTGCTACTGCAAAACTTATTGCAAAATTACTCCAAAGAGTTTAGTGTAGGTGAAATAGGTCTACATACAGTGTATAGGTGGAGCTGAAAAAATTGGGACAAAATCAGTTCACCTTCAACATCAGTTGTATTCAATAGCATGTTGGAAATTATTTAAGAATGATGCATGCCAGTAAATTATAATTCACAACCAGCATGTTTGTGAAAAAGAACCATAAGGTGGAAACAGAGTTTTTATGCCCTTGCTTTTCATGGGTTGTGCATTAACTGAGAACATAGTTGTAAGTTCATAAATGGTTAACAAAATTATTTAACAACAATCCTGTCTTCTGTAAAAGTAAAAAATTCCATTCCTTGAACAAACTGGCTTTGATTTCTCTGGACGTACCCACCTAAATTTTGGGTAAAAAAATGTGTTGGCAAAGGAGAAACATTAGTGATATCTTTCACTTACTCCTCAATCCAAATGAACCACTGTTCTATGTTCCCTTTGCTGACTATGTTTTAACCCATGCTGGCGCTGCAGGATTTGAGCGATAGGGAGAGGCTGGATGGGCTGGGGCTAATTTCCTTGGAGAGTTGGAGGTTGGATGGCGACCTAAGGGAGATCTGTAGAATCATCGGGACATGCATGGGGTGAATGGTAAGGGTCTTTTCCCTAGGTTTTGGGGAAGGGGGCATGAGTCCAAAACTGAAGGAGATGGGTTTGGGGTGAGAGGGGAAAGATTGGGGAGAGGGGGCAACTTTTTCACGCAGAAGGTGGTACATATATGGGGTGAACTGCCAGAGGAAAGGATGGAGGCTGGTACGATGGGCTCACCCATCTCTGGACTCATAGCAGAAGTGGTAATGCAAAGATTAGAACAAACAGTCTTATCGCAAATTCAACCCAAACTCTGGGTCAGATATGTAGATGACACCTTTGTAATCATTAAAAACACAGAAATAGAAAACACACACCGGATCATCAACACCACACTCACAAAAATCAGATTAACTAGAGAGGAAGAAAAGGACAACCAACTCCCATTCCTAGACGTGGTGGTACAGAGAACACCGAACGGACGTGATGGTACAGAGAACACTGTACGGAGAATTCACCACAAAGGTATACATGAAAGCCACACACACAGACCAAGTCCTGAACTATGAAAGCAACCACCCCAACACACACAAAAGAAGTTGCATCAAGACACTGTTCAAAAGGGCCACAACACACTGCAGCACACCAGAACTGCAAAAAGAGGAAGAAGAACATGTGGACGGCATGGTGGCATAGAGGTTAGCACTGCTGCCTCACAGCACAAGAGACCAGGGTTCAATTCCCGCCTCAGGTGACTGACTGTGTGGAGTTTGCACATTCTCCCCGTGTCTGCATGGGTTTCCTCCGGGTGCTCCGGTTTCCTCCCACAGTCCAAAGATGTGCAAGTCAGGTGAATTGGCCATGTTAAATTGCCCATAGCGTTAGGTGAACGAGTATGGGTGGGTTGTAGGGGTATGGGTGTGTTAGCGCTTCGGCGGGTCGGTGTGGACTTGTTGGGCCGAAGGGCCTGTTTCCACACTGTAAGTAATCTAATCTAATCTAACATCTCTACAATGTATTCGCCAAAAATGGATACCCCCGCAATTTCATCAACAGATGCCGAAGGGAAGGACAACAGAATGAGGACATGCCACAACCCAAAGGACTAGCCACGTTACCATACATCAAGAACATTTCTGAACTGACAGCCAGACTACTACGACCACTAGGACTCATAACAGCACACAAACCAACAGCCACTCTCAGACAACAGCTCACCAGGACAAAGGACCCAATACCCAGCATGAGCAAAACCAATGTAGTGTACAAAATCCCATGCAAGGACTGCACAAAACACTACATAGGACAAACAGGAAGACAGATAACGATCCGCATCCATGAACACCAACTAGCCACAAAACGACATGACCAGCTATCCTTAGTAGCCTCACACGTGGATGACAAGCAACATGAGTTCGACTGGTACAACACTACTATTATGGGGAAGCCAAACAGAGAACAGCCAGGGAATTCCTAGAAGCATGGCACTCATCCACAGATTCTATCAACAAACACATTGACCTGGACCCAATATACCGGTCACTGCAGCGGACAGCTGGAACAGACAACCAGAAATGGCAGAGACAAGCCACTATAAATGCTGGAGGAAACATCACAGAAGCACTTCATAGGAGGCTCCCAAGCACTGAGGATGCCACCTAGACAGGGGACGAAACATCTGCAACACAAATTCCCAGCTTGGCGAACAGAACCACAACGATTATAGCATTTAAAGACATCTGAATGGGTATATGAATAGGAAGGGTTTAGAGAATTATTGGCCAAATGTTGGCAAATCGGACTCGATTAATTTAGGATATCTGGTCGGCGTGGACGACTTGGACTGAAGGGTCTGTTTCCACACTGGACCACTCTACGACTCTATGACCTCCCTACTGTGAAACAATACACGTTGAAAAGATGTAGAAGCCTAGCTTAGTAGACCATTTACTATAGTGATTTTGACAAGTTTTTGCCCAAAGAAGCACCATGATTATTTTGGTGCAGATGTACTGAGCACTGGAATTTTATTGATTGACTGGATTCTCCCATGTAAAAGTTGTCCTTGATGTTACCTATGTAATATGGAAGATCCTAAATGAAGTCAATCCAAATCTCACCACAAAGGCATTGAATGTACAGTGTTTGATCAATTTCTTATGTGAACTCATGCAATCCTAAAAGTAAATAAGATCTGTGTCCCTCAACTATTGTATTACTTAAATTGCTAATTCAGAATTGTACCTCTCAAAAATCAAGGCCAATACCATAATGCAATACTGCGGGGTAGCTGTACTGTCAGAGATGCTAGTGTTGTGGTTGCTTGGACAGTTTGGTTAATCACTTCAACGACAACCATTGTCCCCAGTGTATCATCTAAATACAGAAAGCAACATGCTCCATCAGGTCTGGATTGCAAGTTGCATAATTATTCTGTAGACCCACTATTGTTATTCTGAAGTCCAAATCTGTCTCCTCTTTGAGCTGAACATCTCATTGGGCTGATCAATAAGCCACTTAGGATTTATCCTAACATCATTTTGCCATTAGCATTGACGCATAAGGTAATGTCTCTGAAAGAGTTAAAGTTGAAGGCTACATTAAACTCCACCTAGTCTGTTAATATTACCGAGACTTGGTTTGGGCATAACAAGAAGATATAGAGGAAGACAAACCTACTAATTGGCCTCTTCAAAGTTCTTTGTAGCATGTCTATCTTACAAGTGTAACTTCTGTTTGAATACAATCATGCATCAAATTATACAGACAAGAACCTCTTCCCTTATATTACCTAGTGTTTTAAATCCACTACTGTAAACCATGTAGGCTCTGTGGATGAATTTAGGAAAGGGGACGATTGCTGCATTCTACCTAAACACATGTTGGCAGTCGTGGCATTGCATGAGCATATGGCATGGGTGCCAGTCATGGTCCGCTGAAGAGTTGATTTAGCTACACTATTATGATGAGATGATCTTTTAAAATGCAGCCCTCTCCCTATATCAGCGATGCTTTAGCTGGTGGCACATTTGCATCTGAATCACAAAGTTCAAATCCAGAACTTAAGACCAAAACACAAAACTGACACTCCAATGCAGGACTGAGGGACCACTGCATTGTCAGTTGCACCAACTTTCAGGGAGATTTTAAATTAAGGTGCCATCTGCCTTTCCAGGGCACTCTTTTGAAGAACAGAGGAATTACCTTGTGGTTTTGAACACAATAGCCAGACACCTTCAATTGTGTGGAAAGTGAGGTATTGTCATTGTCTCTGCTGTAAGAAAGAACACCTAATGACTGAAAAAGTAACCAATACGTCAGAACTTTCTAATTCCTGCAAGCAAATGAACATACCCAGAAAAGAGAGAGATCACCAAAGAGCAAGTCTTGACAAGACAAAGGGATAATCTCAATAAACCCTGTGCTCGGTGATCATTAAGCAGCCCTCCCAGTTTTCTCCTCCACTTATAATACTAATGTTTATTTTATGCTTGTCTATTTCTAGCTGTATGTGTGTAAAGGGGGTTTTATAAGGGGGATAGAGTTCTAACCAGTTTGGTTGCATGTTGACAATTTATAGTCATTTCCATGGCATAAGAATCTATTTATTTGTAGTTAATTGTAATTCTTGCTGAGTACAGAAATCTGGACCATGATTTATTTTAACATGTATCTAAAAGACAAGTCATAGAGTCATAGAGATGTACAGCACTGAAACAGACCATTTGGTCCAACCTGTCCATGCCGACCAGATGTCCCAACCCAATCCAGTCCCACCTGCCAGCACCCGGCCCATATCCCTCCAAACCCTTCCTTTTCATATACCCATCCAAATGCCTCTTAAATGTTGCAATTGTACCAGCCTCCACCATTTCCTCTGGCAGCTCATTCCATACACCTACCACCCTCTGCGTGAAAAAGTTGCCCCTTAGGTCTCTTTTATATCTTTCCCCTCTCAACCTAAACCTATGCCTTCTAGTTCTGGACTCTCCGACCCCAGGGAAAATACTTTGTCTATTTATCCTATCCATGCCCCTCATAATTTTGTAAAGCTCTATAAGGTCACCCCTCAGCCTCCGACGCTCCAGGGAAAACAGCCCCAGCCTGTTCAGCCTCTCCCTATAGCTCAAATCCTCCAACCCTGGCAACATGTTTGCAAATAAATTTTAGAAAATCTTTAACTTTTGTGATGACTCTGGGAATAATTGGGTTTGGATGCCACAGCACAGCTCCAATGAGACGTGGCACAAGCAGAAGCCATTGTGACATCTCAGAGTGTACCATTACGCAAATATACATTAGGTCAGTAGGAGTCAATTCAAAGAAATATATAATTAACTGAAAACTTTGAAATCAGAAGCAAAAATTTTAAAAAAACCTTGTGAAAATCAATAAATCAATTAATGTCTAAGATGGGAACAGAGGAATGAATGGGTGGGACTGGTTTTGGGTCTGAGGTCAGAACTCAAGTGGGAAGTGGAATTGTTTCAGTAAGTCCTCTGAAGACAGCCTTTTAACGAGCCACTCCGGGGTTTGCTGTCATTAATCGTATTTATGTACAATCACTAGGGAAGTTGTACTAAGCAAATTGTTGGAAGCATAATTTTCAAGACTTAAGGAAAGTTCCATTTCCTTGGACAATAGAGAATGTAGTGCCTTTATTCAGAAAGAGGAGACAGGAAACTACAGGCGAGTTAGCTTTATGTCTGTCATAGGGATGATATTAGAAGCTCTTATTAGATGTGATAGCAGGTCACCTAGAAAATTTCAAGATAGTAAGGAAGAGTCAACATGATTTGTAACGTGTACTGTGAATAAACAGGAACTGATGGATGTACCAAACTCTCATTTTCAGAACACATTTATTAATACATCACAAAGGTTATTGAAAATAAAGTGCGGTGTAGAGTGTTGCATTTTAGTATGCACAGAAGATTGACTATTAACAGGAAATAGAGTAGGCATAAATGAGTCTTACAGTACTTTTTACAGTTTCTACATATGACTTTGATGAAGGAATAGAAGATATGGTTGCCACACTTGCTGGTGACACAAAGAGAAGTAGGAAAGTAAATTATGTGTTCCATTTTGGCAGAAAGGATGGAAAGAAGCATATTATCTAAACAGTGAGAGGTTAGAGAGTCCTCAGATAGAGAGGGATATAAGTGTTTCAGGTCATGAACCACAAAAAGCCTTTGCTTGGGTACAGCAAGTAACTAGGAAAGCCACTAGAAAAATAATCATTTATCGTGAGGGGAACTAAATACAAATGTAAGGAGGTTATACTTCAGTTTTACTAGGCATTACTAAGATCACATCTGGATACTATGTACAGTGTTAGTCTGCTTACTTATGGAAGGATGTAAGTGATTTGAAGGCAGTTTGGAAAAAGTTTAAAAATAAGTGGTTTCCCAATTCAGAAAAATCATAGAATGGTGCAGAAGACCAATCAGACTCTTGTGTCTGCACAACTCTCTGAGCATTCTGACTTAGTGCCAAACTCCTGCTCTTTCCATAGCTCCTGCACATTGTTTCTATTTAAACAATTATCCAAAGCTCTCATGAATGGCTCAGTTGAACCTGCCTCCACGACACTTCTGGAGAGTGGTCTAAACTCAAACTATTGGGCTTTGCTTCACACTGCTTCTTTTGCAAAATACTGTGAGCTATTCCCTCTGATTCTTGATCTGTTTCTGAGTAGAACCAGTTATGTATTCTGTCCAGATTGCTCATTCTTCTGAAAACTTATCAAATCTTCCTCATCTTCTCCTCTCCAAGGAAAACAGTCCCAACGTTTCCAATAATTCTTCATAACTGAAGGTTGGTTATCTTTGGAATCATTCTCATAAACCTCTTCTGCACTCTTTCCAATGCATAAGCATCCCTCTTAAAGTGTGGCACCCAGAACTATATATTCTCCAGTTGAGGTCGAACCATTGTGCTGTATAGGTTCGGCATCAAACTCCCTGCTTTTGCACTTATGACTCTACAGTGAAACCAAGAATACTGTCTACTTTATTAACAGTTTTCTCTCCCTGTCCTGCCAATGACTTATCCACATATACGTCCAGGTCCTTCTGCTATTGGACTCCCTTTAGAATAGTACCCTTTATTTTATAGCATCTCTCCATGTTCTTTTTACCAAAGTGTTTCACATCAGGCTTTTCAGAATTGAACTTCTTTTATTTGTCACAGTATTAACTTATCAATGCCTTTTTGAAGTCTGAAATATCCTCCTCACATCTTACAATTGTTCCATGCTTGGTGCTATTTGCAAACTATGAAATTGACCCATGAACACTAAGATCTAGTTCTCTAATATATATCAGCAAAAGCAAAGATCCCAGTGCCGACTCTGGGGATCCCCATTACAATTCTTCCACCACCCTGAAAAATATGCACTAACCATTACTCTCTGTTTCATATCACTCGACAAATTTTGTATCCCTCTTGCTACTGTCCCTTTTATTCAGCAACCTATTATATTCACAGACGTCTGTGTATGGCATTGTATCGAATAACCTTTGGAAATCACTGTATCCCACATCAACAGCCTTACCCTCATAAACACTCTCTGTTACCTCTTCAAAACATCTCCAACTAGTTAGTTAGACATGATTCTTCCAACTTAACATGTTTTTCCATTATTAACTTCACCTTGACTGTTGTTTCTAGAAACTTCCCCAGCACTGAAGTTATACTGACAGGTCTGTAACGCTGCACTTAATCTCACAATCTTTTCTGAACAAGAGCATAACAATAACAATTCCCTAGTCTTCCAGGGATGCTTGAAAGATAATTATTACTACCTTTGCAGTTTCCACTCTCGCTTCCTTTACTGTCCTTTGCTGCTTCTCATCTGATACCAGTGCTTTACCAGCTTTTGGAAGAAATGGTTATCTAATACTTTCTGATTATCAACTTTTTTAAACCTAGTGATTGAGTTTCTTCATCTGTCACCATGACCTGGGCAGCATCTGCTTCATAAAAAAAAAGATGATGCTGGAAAAAACTTGGGTCAATCCAATGTAATAGCTGCAACTCACCTCCAACAGAGAAGGAACTGGGCTGGCTGGACTGGAACTAAATGTTAGTGGGAGAATAAATAGCTGAATAGTGGGCTACCTTCAAAGAGGAGATGGTTCAGGCACATTTGAGGTATATTCCCTCAAAAGAGAAAGGTAGGATAAACAAATCCAGAGCTCTCAGGATGAAAAAGGAGATAGAAATTAAACTTAAGAAGTAAAGGTGTGCTTGTACTAGTGGTAAGTACAATTGAGAACCAAGCTGAATACAAACGGTTCAGAAGGGAGATGTTAAAATCAATAAGAGAAGCAAAGATGTATTATGAAAAAGACTGGCAGCGAACATAAACATAAATCCCAAAGTCTTCCATTAAGACAACAGTAATAAAAGAGTGGCAAAAGATCCCCCGACTCCCCAAAGACTATATACAATTTCAAAGCCATAAATCTGCCATAATTTGTGATGCAATACTGTTCTTTTGTCTGGATGAATGCAACATCAATTACACTCAAGAAGACCACTATAATTCAGGAAAAAGAAGTAAACTGCTCAATCATTAACACATCCACTATCTGAAACATTCACTTTTCTACAATAATCTTCTGGATGTAGGTTTGTTCATTGAACTGAAAGGTTCATTTCCAGATGTTTCATTACCTTACGAGATAACATCTTCAGTGGACCTCATGCGCAGCGATGCTGAAAATTCCTGTTTTCTATTTATACGTTTGAGTTTCTTTGGGTCAGTGATGTCATTTCCTGTGGTGATGTTATTTCCTGTGGTGAAGTCACTTCCTGTTCCTTTTCTCAGGGGGTGGTAAATGGGGTATAACTCAATGTGTTTGTTGATAGAGTTCTGGTTGGAATGTCACGCCTCAACCTCAACCTGAGCTACAAATCTTTTCCAAACTCGCTAAGACCTATGGGCACAAAACACTAAAACTGGCCCGAAAATGGGAAACGAATGCCATGTGACAGAGTGCCACCTGCGAACAGTGGTACTTCCTGCACGAATGCCTAAGGAAACAGGTACTACCTAAATGTCTCCAATACAAACCTCCCCTTAACACCCTACCAGCCATAAGAATAGCAGAGGAAAATGGCTGCAGAATGCTTCGAGAAATGATTAATGATGCCCACAACATACTCCATAAATACAGCCGGGACATTTTGCATCAAAAATCTTTACTCGGTCATGCAACAGATCATGAATCGACAGACATAGTACAACAAGCCATAGATATTAGACAATGACAAACACAGAAAATGAAAAAACTAGACCTGCACAAAAAAACTAGACCTGCAGAAAAAAACTAGACAAACTGACACAAAGGAACAACAATGACAACACAGAAGCATAGATAAAAAATTTATCTGACCGACCCTTAACAGACACTGAAAAAGCTATCTTAGTTAGAGAATTATGTTACCACCCCCAGGATGCAGACAAGAAAGATTTCTTAGCAGCATTAGAAACAACACTAAAAGACAACCAATTCACAGAAGAAACCCAACAAACCATCAGGCAGGTAGTCGCAACAACATTAAGCAGAAAAAAGGAGGGAAACACACTCAATACACAAGAAAGGAAAGCACTGGAAAGACTAAAAAAAGATAAAAGCATTGTTATCCTACCTGCAGACAAAGGACGCTTGACAGTCATTCTAAATTGAAGAGACTACATTGAAAAAGCAAACGCACTACTTACAGATACCAACACTTACCAACAAGTGGCAATAGACCTAACCCCACAACTAGAGAACCAAATCACAGCCTACTCAAAAAAAGGCCGGAAATCTGGACAAATAAATAAGACCGACTTCCAAAAAATGAAACCAGCTGTATCCAACACACCACACTTCTACGGATTACCCAAAATTCACAAACCAGGAGTTCCCCTCAGACCCATAGTCTCGCTGTCTGGAACACCCACTTACAGATTGGCCAAGGAGCTACACCAAAGACTAAAGCACTCAGTAGGAGGCTCACGCACCTCCATCCACTCCACCCAAGAATTCCTGAAGGCCATCAAAGACACTAAGATAGAAGAGGATGAAACAAGTTTTCTCTTTTGATGTAACAGCCCTGTTTACTTCAATCAACATCAACCTAGCCAAGGAAACACTGACTACACTATTAGAAGACCCAAAGGCACATACACCAAACGCAACTAACTTCATCAAAAGGGAGAATAGCATCAAGCCAGTGGACCTATGCCTTACCACCCACTTCACTTGCAACAACAAAACTTACAGACGAAGCAATGGAACAGCCATGGGATCTCCGATACCAGGGTTCTTAGCAGAGGCAGTAATGCAGAGCCTTGAGCAAACAGCTCTGCCAACCATCCAACCCAAACTCCGAGTCCGCTACAAGGATGACATCTTTGTCATCACTAAATGAAACAAGTTAAAGGAAACCTTCAAGACCATCTATAATATCCTTACTGACATAAAACTCATTAAAGAGGAGGAAAACAACAACAAACTGCAATTCCTAGATGTCACAGTGGAGCAAACAGCCAATGGGGAACGTCAAACCAGCGTCTACAGAAAAACAGCACACACAGACCAAATATTAAACTACAGAAGCAATCATCCCAACACCCACAAATGAAGCTGCATCCGAACATTATTTCAATGAGCCAACACACACTGCAGCACAGAGGAACTACACAGAGCAGAGGAAAATCACCTATCCTGTGTATTCAAAATGAATGGGTACCCAATGAACACAGTCCACCAATTTCTCATCAACAAACCCAAACAAGCAGACAAAACACGTCCAGAATCCCTAGCCACTCTCCCCTCCATCAAAGACATCTCGGAAATAACTGCCAGACTACTCAGACCGCTTGGCATCATGGTAGCCCACAAACCCACCAACACACTAAAACAGCAGCTAATGAACTTGAAAGACCCTACAGAGACAATGAGCAAAACTAACGTCATTTCCAAAATACTGTGCAAGGACTGCAACAAACACTACACTGGACAAGCAGGCAGAAAACTAGCCACCAGGATACATGACCACCAACTAGCCACAAAAAGACATGACCCTCTCTCACTAGTATCCTCACATGCGGATGAGGAAGAACACCATTTCGACTGGGACAATACATCCATCCTAGGACAAGCCAAACAAAGACACGCACGAGAATTCCGAGATGCATGGTGTTCCAACCGGAACTCTACCAACAAACACATTGAGTTAGACCCCATCTACCACCCCCTCAGAAAAGGAACCGGAAATGACTTCACCACAGGAAATAACATCACCACAGGAAATGGCATCATCAGTCCAAAGAAACCCAAATATATCAATAGAAAACATAAATTTTCAGCATTGCTTTGCAGGAGGTCCACTGAAGATGTTACTTAGTAAGGTAACAAAACATCTGGAAATGAACCTTTCAGCTCAACGAGCAAATCTACATCCAAAACCTCAACCTGAGCTATAAATCTTCTCAAAACCCATAATAATCTTCTTTTGTGCCGGGTATGATTCCAACTAGTAAATAATTTTCCCCCAATTCCCATTGACTTCAGTTTGGCTATGGATCCTCAGTGCCAAACTCAGTCAAATGGTGCTTTGATGTCAAGGGCAGTCACTCACCTCACACTAAAGCTCAACCTTTTTGTCCATGTTAGGACAAAGGCTGTAATGAAGTCAAGAGCCTTGTGATCCTGACAAAACACAAATTAATTTTTTGCTGAGACCTGATTGATCACTTATTGGATGACAATTACAATAACTTTATTGATCTCTGATGGGGGGGTAATTTGGCTGGATTGGGTCTTGCTTATTTGTGGACAGGATATGACTCACACAGAAGGCTCTGGAACACATGATTCAGCAAAGCAGCTGGATATTGTCATTCTATCCTTAGATTATATTCTCCTACCTTTACATTAATCCTACAGGCTGCTGCTGGTCCACAATCACTGCCTTCCATAACTGCCCTACTGACTTTTCCATAAGTCACCTGATGCCTACTGCCAGCATGCTGGTCAGCTCAAATGAATGTGGGCTACGTTAGAAGATGAAAATAAACTGGGAGCTTGCCCAGTTATTAAGGTGAAATCCCTGAACTGATTATGGAAGATCCTATGGTGTTTGCACTCTTTGAGCTCTTTAGCTACTTTGCTCATTTCATGTCATTAAATGATGCACTAATTCATTTCTACACCTAAACATCACACAAACCTTTCTCAGAAGTGAACATTGAATAGTAATTTGTTATTAAGGTCAATCATGAAGAAACTAGCAGGTTTCAGAGCTAAAGTATCTTCTCTGTTCTGTCAGATTAATGATTTGTTTGCAATGTGAATGGGACAAATGCATCTCAGGTCAGAGGGTAAGTGTATTTTCTGCATTTGACTATACAAATGAAGTTATAATGAAATTTGGTATATTCACCCATCAAAGAAACCCAACCAGGAGGTAGTAATTGTCCAGATACTCCATGTGCCAAATAATTATTAGAGTAGCACAGACTGAAGTTACACGCAGACTTGCTAATGTAGCTGACTTCATGGGAATTGGCTAAGAACTTGAATTTTCCAATGGACGCTTCTTTTGTGTCTGGAACCCCACCATTAACTGTATACTTCTTCTTAACATTCTATCTCCCAAAATGCAGCCACTCACACTTACCCAGATTAAACTCCATCTGCCATTTCTCTGCCCATAAATGCAAATGATCTTTATCCCACTGTATCCTTTGACATGATTTTACACTGTCCAGAACTCCACCGATCTTTATATCGTCTGCAAACTTACTAGCCTGCCCATCTACATTTTCATCCAAATCATTTGTGCACGTCACAAACAGTGTGGATCCCTGCGGAACACCAATAGTCACGGAGTCCCAACCTGAAAAACACCCTTCCACCACTACCCTCTGTCTTCAGTGGCAAGCCAATTCTGAATCTACATTGCCAAGTCACTGGGGATCCCATGCATCTTAATCTTCAGGATGAACCTACCATGAGGGACTTTATCAAAATCCATGTAGACAGCATTTACTGCTCTACCTGCATCAATCAACTTTGTCACCTCCTCGAAATATTCAGTCAAGTTAATAAAATATGACCTGCCCTGCACAAAGCCATGTTGACTGTCCCTATTTAGGCCATGCTTTTCCAAATTCTGTCACTAAGAGTTCTCATCTATAGCTTCCCACCAATGTGAGACTTACTGGTCTATAGTTGCCAGGATTATCCCTATTTCCCTTCTTGAGCCAAGGAACAACATTAGCTACTCACCAGTTTTCCGGGAACACTCCAATGACGAGTGAGGATACAAAGATCTTGGTTAAAGCCCCAGTAATCTCCTATCTTTCCTCCCTCAATAACTGGGGTGGATACCATCGGGTGCTGGGTATTTATCCACCTTAATACTCTTCAAGAGACCCAACTCTTTCTTGATCTCAAAATACCCATGCAAATTAGCATGATCCACACAAATCTCACTAACCTCTATATTTGTCTCCTGGGTGAATACCGACACAAAGCACTCATTTAGGATCTCACCCACATCCTCTGCCTCCAAGCACAAGTTCCCTCCTTTATCCCCGAGTGGTCCTGCCTTCTCCCCAGTTATTCTCGTGTTTTTACTGTATTTATAAAATGCCTTGGAATTCTCTTTAACTCAACTTGCCAAGGTCATTTCATGGTCCCTTCTTGCTCTCCTAATGTCTGCTTGAATTATTTCCTGTTTTCTTTCTTTATATTCCTCCTTTATAACCCTCAGAAGACGCCCCTTAAAGTTTGAGGATTCTGAGGCCTCTGACTCACCTAAGCTTAATAGCCAACCAAGAAAAGCTAAGGTATCAAAAGCCAATTCTAATGCCTTGGTAACTATTAAACTGATACCCTAACTCACCACTGAATGAACGTCCAACTAGATTCCCTCAACCCCTACAAACCCTCAGGGCCAATCCCAGTGTTTACCCCACAGCTCTCCATATCCAAACCTAACTCTTTCCCGAGCCCGGCATTCCAAGACTTGATACTTACTCCTCACCCAGCCCGGCATTCCAAGACTTGATACTTACTCCTCACCCAGCCCAACCCTGTTGGACACAACACCATCAACCACTGACCTCACTGATCATCTTACCCAACCTGATCAAACTCTGCATCACTTGTATGGTCTAGCTCTCTAAGACTCAATCCAAACTAACTGCTGTGCAGGAGGACCTGACCCCAACCCACTCCCCAGCCTGACTCAAGTACAGCACCCAACTCCCACCATCCACCATCCTGATGACCAAACCCTCCTGGAACTGACACAAACTCCTACCCTATACCATCACTCCACAGGACCAAAACTCCCCCAACATTCTCACGACCCAACCCTGCAGGAACTGGCCCCCTTTCTAGCCCTGCAAACCAACGGTGTACCTATCCACCTCATCCACTGGTTTTCTATGCCCTTTATTAACTGGATACCTTATTGGCCTCACAAGCCTAGCATCCTAATATTCATTCCTCTTACCTACCCACCTGCCTATAGGGACCTTTAACACCTAAGTATGGCAGCAAGTGTTGAATATTGGCTGGATGAATCATTAACAGGCACGTTGGTAATTTTAAACAGCCAAATCCGTTCTGATAACCTGCAACCTATACTCTGCGATCTGGGAATTCCAGGCATTTTCCAAGAGGCCAAGACACCAGGACAAAGCACTAAGGACGTCAGAAGCTTCCAGACTTTCATTGATGACTGCTCCCATGAATGTGAAGCCGGTTGGCCTAAATCAAACTAACCCCCATATTGATCAGAGTTGCTGAGCATGTTTCTTGCTGGGAACAGTCTGTGTGTGAAGCTGGTATCTCTAACAGTTCCTTCCAGAAGAAATACATGATTAGTTCAAGCAAAATAATATTTCCTTCCCATATGCCAGAGCTATATTGAAATGACAGAGTCCCCTTTCCAAACTATATTTGTGAATCATACAACAAATGTGAGATGCTTATAACCCTCAGGGCTATAGCTTGTCAATATTACATAAAAGAAATCTCTTAAAAAGTCCGAAAAGAAGGGCATCCAACCCAGGCTTTGACACTGCATGAAAACATCTGTCAAGCAGAACCAACTGCTTCAATGAAGTAAGATTCATCTCATTGAAGCCAGTCTCCGCTCATCACTTAGGAATATTTGTTAACATAGACAATTAATTTATTGAATAAGTACATTAGCTTCTTCATGGACATCGTCCTCAGCTTCAGGAAGAAGGATTCCTTTCTGCACTGTGATGTTGTCCAGCTTACAGCAAGCCACAGTAATTCAGGAAATTCTTGCTGCACTGTGTCACTTTGTTTCAACTGATTTACTCAGGCACCTAAAGCAAAGTTTCACAATGCAAACACTCTGCTGTATCTTTTTTTTAAAATATTCCCATTAATCTTAGTATATGTGTTGCTCCCCTGCTGGCCAGTAGATGCTGTGCTGGACTGCCATGACTCTATGGGATATCAATAATCAATATCCTGACGGGTGGTTTTGAGTTACTGAAATTAGCATGATTAAATTGGCTTGTAATAAATGATTAATGATGAGCTCCTGGTGATGCTTCTCATCACATATTAGCTAAATCCATTGGAAGTTTTTTTTTCTTTAAAAGCCCTTTCCTAATAATTAAATTGGGGGTCTGGTCATATTCTAGCAATTGCTTCCTGTCTCTATGGGAGCCCAATGTGTAGAACGGGACTGTTGCCTTACGTTGTTTCCAGGTCTCTTTCAGAACAAAATGAACCAAGAGAGCAGCTGGAATGGAAAGCATTGTATTACTGCTGCAGATGGTGTCGTGTTCCTTGGTGAAGTGGAGATAGGTTTCTAGTGAGCATTGGCTTCATTCTCCCATGGTCTTGAGGGAAATGCTACCTTCTCAATGTGGGTAGTGAGTATTGGTATCTCGGAAACAATCGCCCTCTAATATCTTCTATCGACAGATGTCTATTTTAAAATCTGGCTCCTCTTCATTGCACAAGATGGGGATTGCTATTTCACGAAACCTTTTAGGAAGTGGTTATAATTTCACCTCTGTGATATCCACTTTCTGGGTACCACTGTGCTGTTCACATTACCACATCTTCCTCATGTTCTGACGAGGTGAGATAATTTTAGGGACTGTTTGAATACACCTCTCTGCTCTTGACCTGGACATACCACTTGAGGAAATTCTTCCCGAGGAACGCCTGAACCTGATACAAAGGAAGATGGTTGTGATTGTTGGAGGTTAGTTATCTCAGATCCCAGACATCTCTGCAGGAGTTCCTGGGCCCAAATATCTTTAGCAGCTTCATCAACGAGTAGCATAAAGTGCAGATTTTTGCTTTTGATTGCACATTGTACCATTTAGATTCTGCAGCAGTCTAACTCCAAATCCAGTAAAACCTGAGCAATATCCAGATTGTATGCAACTAGCACTGCAATTTTCTTTGCTCCTCATGCGATGTTCTCCATTTGTTTGATAGAAACCCTCACCAAATGCATTGCATTCTTGGGGTGAATATGAGAGTGTAACTTGCTCATAGGTCTGCTTTAACATCCATTGTAGGGAAAGAAAATACAAAACATAAGAGAAAGGGAAAAGAGTGGAGGTGGTCTGCCTCAAACTGTGCAGCTCAAAGATGTGGAGGAGGAAGCTGGAAGTAAATCTGTGTTACTGTCAATCAGAGATAGGCAGACTGAGAGTTTACAGGTGCCTGGTGACAGGATTAAAAATATCTCTGACATTTATTGAATATTTCAGGCTGCAGGTTGGTCATGAATGTGGGTTAAATAGTCAGTTTTATAAATTGTTTAGAAAGGATAGGAAAACTGAAAGGGAAGGAAGACTGTTGCTGATTAAATACACAATTACAACAACAGTAAGAAAAGATATAGGTAACGGGAAGCAAAAGTAGAAGCTCTATGGTTAAAATTGAGGAACAAAAAAAAACTTTAAACTCGAAAGGGAAATGAATACAGACCTCAGATATAGCAGCAACAAATTGAGAGAATATATTCATTCAGAGACTAAGATATTCTTTTGCAAAAGAAAATTTGTTCTAACTGGAGATTAAGACCTCCAAATTAGTCTCTGTAATGTCCATAGTTATGGCACTGAATGCACATTTCTGACCCAGTCTTAGCCATTGTCAATGCAGGGTGGTCAGAAGCATAAGATGATGTTAGTGGATGTACCAGAAGTATGTAGAGTGTGCAGGGCATGACAAGGGTCAATATGCAAAGCTGATTTGACACTTGGCTGCTGTTTCACCCTTGTCACAAACACAATCACAAAAACAGACTCAAACTAATGAATAGGTTTCAGCAGCAGCAGGGAGAAGCCTCCACCAATGCTATTTAAGGGAGCAGTACCCGCATCCATGTTAGCTGCCAATTAATTTCCATGCACTCAGTCTGAACTTGCAGAAGGACTTGGTTATTATCAGGTGAATGTCCATTATCCTGATAATGTTCATGATTCAACATTTTCGCAGCAGTCTGTTGGTCCCTCAGTATTTCAGTCACAACATCAAAGCAAAAAGGGTGGCAGCTGGATGTTCATGACTTTGTTCCACAACTGAAGGTACATAGCATATATACAAAAAGATCCCTACTGCCACACAAAACACTAGAGAGCAGGCCATTACAGTTTGCAAGCTAGGATTCTGCTATCTGAATGACTCCAGTGGGGCTCTACAGTAATTTGCTGGATTGTCTGTCATGATTTTGCATAGTCTGCAGTGGCCAATATATTGCTGCCATGAGTGAACAGCTCTTGCCACTAGAGATACACCAAATATCTCGGAAAGAGGGGGAGTATGATGGGATGTCTGATACAGCTGGGCTGATCATGATCATCACCATTCCACTGAACACAACCTGAAATCTCCACAGTTCCACATCTTGGATTCCCTCTGTCACTGACTATTGCAATGTACTCATGTTTAAAATGGAGGGAAAAAAATATCTCCGTTAAACAACTCCTTAACTGCGCATAGAAACAAACATTCTAATGTTTCATGCAAAACTTAACTAATCATCCCTCTGAATTTACCTTAGTAACTATTACAGCCTAATGATCTGCTGCAATGACACCTCAGTGACTCTTGTGTGACTGTTGAAAAGCTGTTGATTTCAATGGTGCATCACTGCAGATAACCTTGTAGTAGACCCTTGAGCTGGTCTAGATCCAGCAAACTT
Organism: Chiloscyllium plagiosum; assembly: GCF_004010195.1. Taxonomy (NCBI): domain Eukaryota; kingdom Metazoa; phylum Chordata; class Chondrichthyes; order Orectolobiformes; family Hemiscylliidae; genus Chiloscyllium; species Chiloscyllium plagiosum. The sequence goes on along the minus strand of NC_057711.1, from coordinate 74,236,775 downwards.
AACTTCGGACTGCATCATTTAGACACGTGTTGCCTGACTAATAGCAGCTTAAAGGCACTGGCAGTGGGATATGTGGAAGGATGAAGACTTTTCTTTTCAGGAATCTAGTTCGCTGTTCTGTCAGTACCTTGACGACTACAGCGGTGCAATTAATGACCCTTGGATCTGAAAGATCTACCGATGGCAAGAAAGCCTAATCTCTTCTGTGCCTGTACCGACCTCATTCTGTCAAGATGGATGTAAACCCAAGTAGTCCTCCAAAACAGAGGAATCCATGGCCTAGTGATTTCATGATGGATTGATGACTGGAAGATGCCGAACATCTGACTGCTAGAACAATCCAGGAGCATAAAACATCAATGCCTCAGTGAACTTGAGGGCTGCAGGTAGGAAGGGGGCTGCTATTTTGGCTTTTATTTTCAAATAGATGTTTCCTGAATACATCACCAGACAGGAAACGTATCATTTGATTCAGGCTTAGTCACCCCTCATGAATACAAACCTGGCCTCTCAAGAACTCTCCATTAGTGCACTGGAAAAATCCAGTGGCAAAGAAATACAGGGCCGATGGTATCTTCCACAGTAACCGGCAAGGTGTGGTCGCTAGTTTCAGTGGAAGCAATTCTTCTTTAAGGATGCTGCAAATGTTTGTGATCTTAAAAAATGAAAATGGTCACAGTGATTGTGAGAAACAAAAAATAAAGGACATTAGTTCACTAAAAGTATTCTTGGCACAAAGAATAACTCTCTTTAGAGTGAGGTGGAGACCAGCACTCTACCAAGGTGCAAAGCATGGACATAAATTGCCTCCTTTTTTAACACAAGTTTCAATGGTTGTTCCAAATATTTTGCAGTTTATCAAACTGAAAGAAATGAATTTGTTCTGACTTGTGCCCAATTATTGACTTGTTGCCTTGCAAAATTGAAGCTGCTTCTTCCCACAGTTCCTGACTCGTAAATACCTTCTTTAGGAAAGTTACTTAATACAGATACAGGAAACAGATTAGCCACAGTTGTATAATTCTACAAAAATGTACTACAGGAAGGAAAAACAAAACCCTCTAGTAAAAAGATAACACATTAACCAAGAAATGGCCATTGGCAATATTAGTAGATTCATATTTAATACATTAAGTTGATATTCCTTTTTGCTGTTTTCATAAGCTGAAAATGTAAATGAGTTAATAATATGCTAAAACGCAAAGAAATTTCATGTGAAAATAAAACAAAATATTGCTGTGCTAATATTGTCAAGAGTAATTTTCTTTAGTTAAAGTTGCTTTCTCTACAAATCTCCAGTGCAAGGTTTGGCTATGGAAGAATTTGCTTGTGTGAGACATTGAAATGTACCAATTTGTTAGTAAACTGGAATTGAATACAACCATTAGATCAATGTGTATTTATATTGGATTATTACAATGACATAGTCTTATCTGTAGTTTTTCTGAGATTCCACCTTACCTGCTATTGTCACCCTATGGATCATAGTGAGGTTCCTATTACCAAATCTCACTGTGTGCTAAACATCTAGGAATAGAATGGTATCATACAGTGAGAACCAACTTCATCAGATCATATTAAATATGTTTATAAACACTTGTTATTCTTAAACTTAATTCCCAGAAACCTGACCAGACTTCCAAGTGTAAAAGAAATTTAACAGCTAGGATCAAATTAAATATTAAATTCAATGTCAATAGAACTGGAGTTATGGCATGGTGACTGGATTATTTTCAATGAAAGAAGGAAGTTTGTCTTTGAAAGAAAGAAAGTGTCCAAGATATCATCCAAAGTATTTGTTATAGTACCATCTACCTTTTATGTTTGTATTGGCACAAAAAGCACAATTTCTCCTTCTAGAGCACTTTGGTTAATGCTTGTTAACAATGATGACATTGTGGTTTATTACAAATGCAGCTGTTGCAAGAATGTATTACTTAATATACATGGATCAGGTTCCTGGAACATATGCCCCACCCTTATGTTAAGGCTTGGAGTCAGAACACAATCTTTCTCATAAATATGAAATAAAGGTGCACCTGTTTCAATCACATTTTTTTCCACTTGTTTCGTGAATGTACTTTCAAGTTTCTGCCTCAGCGACAAAAATATGTTAATACAAATAGCATTTTACACTCAATATCAACATTTAGATTACATCAAAGTGACAGTTCTTAGTAGGGAATGTAACTGCACAACATTTACATTTGAATTTAAATAAATATGTGAAAAACATATTCTGCATGCTGCAAATCTGATTTAAAAATAAACTCAAAAACATTTTCAAATTCAATATAATTAGTGATATAAACATATTGTAGATAAGGAAGGGAAGGCTTTACTTTCTTTGCAACTGAGCAAAAATGGTCAGTTGTCAGGTGCAAAGCAAGAGAAAGGGTAGGCACTTGTGCATCAGACCTCTAACCTGTGTGTTATTCAGACATTTCTGGAATATGCCCTTAAGGGCAGATAGCTGAATCCATGAATTAATGGACATATTTTGTTCAGGAACATGGTGGTAAGCATCCATTGGAAGCATATATCAAATCTTACAACCATTGCCTTTAGATAGGAAGATCCCAGTTGGGGCTTAGTGGATCTGTTGGAGCCCATAGGAAGGTTAGGAATTTGGAGTTGGAGACATTCTTGGCGTTGTGGTTGGACAACAGCCACATTGTTCAATGGTCAGCACCCATTATTACTACTGCAAGCCTAAAATTTGAGTATGTTGAATGTTGACCTGTATCTAAAATTACAGACAAGTTTAACTTATCTTTCTGACTAGCTCCAGGATTGGGACAAGAAAAAAATATTGGGACTGAAGTCTTTTCTTCCTAAAACTGAACACATATTTTCAAACAGAACTGCTCAAACTGCAACAATAATGTAACTTCCATTAAGGTGTACAAAGGACAGGATAAAATAACTAAAGAATCAAGGCTAGAGACTGAGAATTTTCTTGGAGTTATTCTTACTGCATTGCTACCAAAGCCATATTTACATGACAGAAAATGTCCATCCTTGATCCAAAAAAAAATCAAACAATAACTCCAATACCTCAATTTCAGAATGTTCACATGCACCATTCAGACTCTGCCAAGTTGAGTATCACTATAGTCCAACGTGGGACTGGACTTAATAAAAACTCAAACAATCCAAGTATTTTATAAATATAGTATTTAGTCTTTCTGTCTTTGCTCTTCTCGAATTAAGAGAGGAAAGCACAATTATTCACATAATAGTAGGCAGAGATACATGGACTGAGGTCTCTCCTAGGATTGAGAGCCGACTATACATTCCCAGTATGTCAGCTTTGCACTTAGCAGTGTCAGTCAACAACACTCCTTGGGCAGCACCTCCAAACCCATGACCTAGAAAGACAATAAGAGTAGATGCAATGGGAACACAACTACTTGCAAGCACTCCTACAAGTCACACATCATCCTGGCTTGGAAATGCAGAGACATGGCTTCTCTTTCACTGTCAAATTCCTAACATAACAGAGCCCCTACATCTAAAGGACCTTGGCAATTCAAGAAAGAACCTCACTACCACTTTCTTTGAAATTTGGGATGGGCAATAAATGCTGACCCAGCCAGTAACATCCACATCTAAGGAATAAATAAAAGAAAAAGTCTCAGATTTGCCATATGATTTGCAATGGTGGAAAATAAAAACTATTTGAAGCTATGTATTTTCCCATTCCATGACATGATGGACAATCAGGCAAGGCAGTCTATTCTGTAAAAGTAACTCATCACTAATAACAGCTCCACAAAAAGAGCATAAGTAGATCTGTCAGAAGGTCCTTACCTGCCAGTTTCACTGCCAAAATGTGATGACAGGTAAACTGAAGAACAAGGAAATTTTGTATATGAAAACAGTTACAATGTTTACAATAAATCTTCTCCTTCAGGATTTCTTGTGCCGCAGTGGTCATGGTCTCCCCTGTTTGTAGGATGTGTATAAAATCGCTGAACAGATAAATTTCAAATATCTACAGGTATAAATGGGAACACGAAAATCCTGGGAAATAAATGGGTCTCAGCTTCCTGCAAAAACATTGCTGAATGTCTGTTAAAGAGAGCAGTTGTTGCATAGTGATAGTGTCACTTACTAGAGGTCGGAAAACCCAAGGTCAAGTCTCACTTGCTCCAAAGGTGTATTATAACACATCTCTACAGGTAGGTTCATATATCTCAAATTTCTCCTTCAAAGTTTCTTGTGGTGCAGTGACAGTGTCCCTACCTCTGGTCCAACAGGTCTGCTCTAGGGGTGTGTAATAACAACTCTGAACAGGTTGATTAGAAAATATCTAAAAGTGCTTCTTTAGGGTTTGTTGTGGTACAGTGGTAGTGTCTCTATTAAGTATCTAAAACTGCTCTTTCGTAGATGTTTTGACTGTTGTGCTTATTTGCAATACTGCCAGAGCTAGGGTTTCACCTTGAAAGTTAAGCTTTATGCTGTGCTATATAACATTTATTCAGACATAAACTTGGTAATGTGCACAAAACATTTAGGTTCTAAGAATTGCGTTGTGATGAGACGCCCTTAGGTTATATTTTCAACATCCGGGACAGAATTACAGTAGGTTAAACTCAGTATTACAGCATCATTTTTAGAAGCTTTGTGTCTTTCTAAGACTCCAGAATAATGAGAAGGAAGAGCGCTTCCATCATATATAATAAGGATAAATCCAGAGCGGCCAGAAACAAAAATGAGCAAGGAACAGTTGAAATATTTGGGACTGGTTGACATGAGTTTGCTGAGCAATTATGACTTTTTCCAGTTGGAAATGGTTGCCGTTGATTGTGTATGGTTAGCTATCACCAGGTGGGAATGGTTAGCTATCACCAGGTGGGAATGGTCAGCTATCACCAGCTGGGAATTGTCAATGCTTTCACCAGGTGGGAATGGTTAGCTTTCACCAGGTGGGAATGGTCAATGCTATAACCAGGTGGAAAAGGTCAATGCTATCACCAGGTGAGAATGGTTAGCTATCACCGGGTGGAAATGGTTAGCTATGACCAAGTGAGAATGGTCAATGTTGATTGTGAGTAGTTGGAAATATTTGTCTCTTGTTGTGACCAGTCAGCTTTTATTTGTTGTGAACAGTCAGCACTGGTCTTGACCAGCTGGATATTACCCTTTGGAAATGGTCAAAAATGTTCAGTACTGCTTGGGAATGGTCATCAATGGTTGGCTCTTCCCAACTAAAAAATATTGTCACTTGCTTTGATTTATGATCCCAGGTGAATACAATTTTAAACCTAGTCGTAACGTTTTTTTTTAAAATTCAGTCAAGGATGTGGGCTTCATTGGTTGGGCCAACAGTTATTGTTACCCATCCCTAAATGCCCTTGGGAAAGTGATAGTGAGTTGCCTTTTTGAACTGCTATAGTCTATTTTGTATATGTGCATCCACAATGAAGTTAAGCTTAGAGTTCAGCAACTGTAAAGAAAAAGTGACATATTTCCAGGTCAAGATGCAATCAGAAGCCTGCATGTATATCTGCTCCTCTAGTCTTTCTAGATAGAAGCTGTTTGGGCTGCCCATGGCTAAAACACCAGAAAATGACTGAAAGTAGTTCTCAACTGACATTAATTGACTGGGAAAGATTTTTTAGCTGCAATGGCAACTTGCACAGCCTGCTGTTTTAAGTGAAATCACAAATTAGAGTAACTAAATGCCTTCACTGAGGGACTGAATTCAAGGTAACTAGATAAAGATGGGCTCCGTTACATAGAAATAGAAGTAAATGTTTGTACAGAGAGCCATAGTGGAGCTACTTATCGGGACATTGTGTGACATTTGAGTCCTCCCATTTCAGCTTCTGCTTGTATGCTAGGAGGAGGAACACAGCGCTATGATCAGATTTTGCACTAGCTACCCGAAGAAGGAGCAGCGCTCCGAAAGCTTGTACTTCCAAATAAACCTGTTGGATTATAATCTGGTGTTGTGTGATTTTTTAACTTTGTCCACCCCAGTCCAACGCCAACTCCTCCACATCGTAACTCCACACCAGAGCTCTGTCCCAACAGCTGTATCTGGCAAGGAGTTTGAAACACTCACAACCTCTCAGAGAAGAACTTGCTCCCCATCTTAGTCTTATATTGACACTCCTTTATTCTGGCTGTAGAACCTCTCATGAGTGGAAACACCCTCTCAGCATTTATCCTGTCAAATCCGTCCAGAATCCTATATGTTTCAATGAGATAGAGTCATACAGTCAGTATGCACAGTCCAATGCGTCCATGCCAACTAGGATTCCCAAACTAAACTAGTCCAACTTGCCTGTGTTCAGCCCATATTCCTCTAAATCTTTTCTATCCAAATATCTTTTAAATGTTGTAATTGTATCTACATCTGCCACTTCCACACATGAAACACCCTCTGTGTGAGAAGGTTGGCCTCAGATCTCTTTTAAATCCTTCTCCTCTCACCTTAAAACTATATCCCCTAGTTTTGAACTCACCCACCCTATAGAAAAGACCTTTGCTACTCACCTTATCTATGCCCCTCATGATTCTATAAACCTCTACAAGGTCACCCCTCAATCTCTTAAGCTGGAATGAAAAACAGCCCCAACCTATCCAGCCTCTCCTTATAACTCAAACCCTCTAGTCTCAGGAACATCCTCGTAAATCTTTTCTGAACCCTCTCCAATTTAATGATATCCTTCCTACAGCTGGGTGACCAGAGGTGTACACAGTACTCCAAAGGTGGCCTCACTAATGTCATGTACAACCTCAACATGACATCCCAACTCTTATACTCAATGGTCTGAGCAGTGAAGGCAAGTGTGCTAAGTGCCTTCTTAATCACACATCAACTGCCCCCCTCACTCTGCCAAGGACATGCAAGTCCTGGGCCTCCTAATCACATGGCATCAATATCGATTTCACCAGTTTCCTCATCTCCCCTCCCCCCACCTAATCCCAGATCCAACATTCCAACTTGGCACTGCCCTTTTGCCCTGTCCTACCTGTCCATCTTCCTTCCCACCAATCCGCTCCACCCTCCGTTCCAACCTATCACCATCATCTCCCACCTTCATCTGCCTATCGCATTCCCAGCTACCTTCCCCCCAGTCCACCCTCTCCTATTTATCTCTCAGCCCCCTTGGGCACCCCCCAACATTCCAGATTTAGGGCTTATGCCTGAAACATCAACTCCCCTGCTCCTCGGATGCTGCTGATCTGCTGTGCTTTTCCAGCGCCACACGTTTTGAAACTTACTAACTATGCCTCCTAAATTCTCATCCAAATTGTTTATGCAAATTGCAAACAAATGTGGACCCAGCACCGAGTACTGAGGAACACCACTGGTCACATGTCTCCATCCCAAAATTACCACCTCTCATTCATCTAAACACCAATGTGTACAGTCAAAACCTCTTTAGCCTTTGCTCACAAGACAATCTGCCCATATCAGGGATCATCCCAATGAACCTTCTTTGAATTTCCTCCAATGAAATGATATATTTCCTTAAATAAGGGGATAGAAACTGCTCACAATACTCCAGATATGGTTTTGCCAGCCCTTTGTACAGTTGCAGTATGATCAGGGGTGGCACAATGGCTCAGTAGTTAGCATTGTTGCCTTACAGCGCCAGGGACCTGGGTTCAATTCCTGCCTCAGGTGACTATCTGTGTGGAGTTTGCACATTCTCCCAGTGTCTGTGTGGGTTTACTCCGGGTGCTCCAGTTTCCTCCCACAGTCCAAAGATGTGCAGGCTAGGTGAATTGGCCATGCTAAATTGCCCGTAGTGTGAGGTGCATTAGTCAGGGATAAACATAGGGGAATGGGTCTGGGTGAGTCGCTCTTCGGAGGGTCGGTGTAAACTTGTTGGGCCAAAGGGCTGTTTCCACACTGTAGGGAATCAAATCAAATGTACCTTTTCCTTACTCTTGTACTCCAATGACCTCAAAATAAGGGCCAACATTCCATTTACCTTCCAGATTACCTGCTGTAATTGTATATTAGCTTTCTGTGCTGCATGCACAAGTACCCCCAAGTCCATTTGTAATGCAGTTTTCTGCAGTTTCTCTCCATTTCTTTTGTTCTCCTTTCCAAAATGAACTTCCTAAATACAATTTATTTACCAACTTTTTGCCCACTTATTAATCTATCAATATCTCTCTGTAAACTGTTTATATCCTTCTTGCAACTTGTCTTTAACCTATTTTTGTGTTGTCTGTAAATTTGGCTGCAGTATATTTGATTCTTTCCTCCCAGTCTTTAATGTATATTGTCAACAGTTGTGATCCCAATACTGACCCCTGTGGAACCCCATTGATTACTGGTTTGCCAAGTGGCAGTGTGGCTTTTTGGTGAGCACTGCTGCCTCACAGCATCAGGGACTTGATTTGATTCCAATCTTGGGTGACTGACAGTGTGGAGTTTGCAATTCCTCATGTCTGCATGGGTTTCCTCTGGGTGCTCCGGTTTCCTCTCACGGTGTAAAGGTGTGCAGGTTAGGTAGATTGGTCATGCTGGAAGTTGTCTATGGTGTGCAGGCTAGATGGATCATTTGTGGTTAATGCAGAGTTACAGGGAATAGGGTGAGGGGGCTTGGGTGGGATGCTCTTGGAGGGTCAGTGAGACTTGATGGGCTGAATGGCTTCTATCTGCACTATAGGGATTCAATGAATCTGAAAAACTCTTATCCCCTCTTGCTGTTTCTTGCTGATTCTCTATTCAATATCCAACACTTATTCCTTTGTGAGGCACCTTGTTGAAAGCCTTCTGGCAGTCCAAATACAATACATCAACTGGGTTTCCTCTATCCACTCTGGTTGTGACTTCCCCAAAAAGTCTAATAAATTAGTCAGACATGATTTCATGAAGCCATGTTGACTCTCCTTGACTACATTTTTGATTTCCAAAAATCCTTCTGCTAAAGGAAAACATTTATTTCTATCCATCTTATCCAACCAATCATAAATTTTTAAACATCAACCAGGTTCCCTCTCAGCTTTCACTTCTCTAAGTGAAACTGTGCAGTCTCTCTTCATGCTTAATCACTCCATCCCAGGTTACATCCTGGTGATTCTCCTCTGCATCTTCTCTAGTGCAATCACATCCTTCCGATAATGTGATGACTAGAACTGCACACAATACTCTAGCTGTGGTCTAACTAGCATCATATATGGCTCCAATATAACCTCCTTGCATTTGTATTCAATACCTCGACTAATAAAGGCAAGTACCTCATCTGCCTTTTAAACCACCTTGTCACATGATCTGTTGCATTCAATGAAAGAGAAAAAACAGGGAATGACAGACCACTTAGTCCATCATCTGTGGTGAAGAAATTGTTGAGGGGTCTATAATCAAGGATGGAGTAACTAAACTCCTTCAAAATGCTTAGTTAATCCTGTAAACCCAACTTGGATCCATGACAGGTAAGTTATGCCTGACAATCTTCATTGAAGTTTTGAAGAGTAGATTTGGAATGTTTATGGATGTTGTTTATGTGGTCTTCCAGAGGCATTTGGTGGAGTCTCACATAACCACTTGTTCACTAAGCTCGAAATCCATGGAACTGAGGACAAATTACTGCCATGAATGGTAAATTGGTTGAGTGGCAGGCAACAGAAAGGAAGGACAATGGGTAGAAACTCAAATTGGCAGGATGTGATCAGTGGTGTCTCACAAGGATCTGTGTTAGGTCTTCAATTACTTACATTATTTATTACTGAACTGGATAATTTCATAGAAAATCAAATACAGGTATTTCTTCTATAATACAATTGCGCTATACAAAAATTGTGCAAAACAAATAACACATAAAATGTTGGTGATATAATTGCGTTTTAGTTAACACACACTTTAATAGTTCGTATTTTAGAAATAGCCTTCCCTATTCACCCAGTCAGATTACAGCCAATAAAATGATACAGCATTTAATTTTCTAAACGTTATATATTAAATATCATGTGTTAACAAAAGACACATTATAGTAGAACTGATTGTATCTACATTTGCTGATGATACAAAGTTAGACAGCATTATAGACAATATAGATGATAGCATATAACTATAAAGAGATACTGACAGAGCAAATGAATTGGCAAAACTGGCAGATGGAGTTCCATGTAAGCAAGTTATCAATTTTGTACTGAGCAAGGATTGATCAAGGTACTTTCTAGATGGTATTAAGTTAAATACAGTAGATGTCCAAACAGCCTTGAGGATTCAGATGCATAGCTTTTTAAAATATCTCAAACAAGTGCAGAAACTAACCAAGAAAGCTAACGGAATACTGGCTTGAATATCTAGAAGACTGGAGTACAAGGATTCAGAAGGTATGCTGCAGTTATCCAAAACCCTGGTTAGACACCACTTGAAGTACAGTGAGCAGATCTGTGCACCACACCTTAAGAAGAATATATTGGCCTTCGAGGGAGGACAATGCAGGTTTACACGAATGATACCTAGAATTCAGAGGTCATGTTATAAGGAGAGATTATACTAATTATACCTGTTTTCTCTAGAATTTAGATGTTTATGGGATGACTGGATAGAAGTCTTCAAGATATTAACAGGAAAAGACAGGGTAAACAAGGATAAACTATCTCCATTGGTTGGGGAGCTTAGAACTAGGGGTATAGTCTGAGAATTAGAGCCGACTGTTCAGGAGAGTTGTTAGGAAGCACTTCTACAGACAAAGAGTGGTAGATGTTTGGAACTCTCTTCCACAAATGGCAGTTGATGATATATTAATTGTTAATTTTAAATCTGAGATAGATAAATATTTGTTAAGCAAAGGTATTATGGGGTATGAACTAAAGATAGGCATATAGAATTAGATCACAAATCAACCATGATCTCAGTTGTGGAGCAGACTCAAGAGGCTGAATAGCCTACTCCTATTTCTATGCTCTTTTCTTCCTATCTGTAGGCATGTACACCAAGATCCCTCTGATCCTTGGTGCTTTCATGAGTCCTACCCTACAGAGTTTACTACCTTGGCTTGTTTGTCCCCCTAAAATCTCACACTTCTCAGGATAAAATTCCATTTGCCATTCTTCTGCCCATTTACTAGACTGTGTATACCATCCATAAGTCATAGGAACAGAAATTAGGCCATTCAGCCCATCGAGTCTGGTCTGCTATTCAATCATGGCTGATCAGTTTCTCAACCCATTCTCCCGCTTTCTCCCCGTAACCCTTAAGCCTATTGATGCTCATGAACCTATCTATCTCAATCTTAAATGTACTCAATGACCTGGCCTCCACAGCCTTCATAGCAATGAATTCCATAGATGCATCACACTCTGGCTGAAGAAGTTTTCCCTTATCTCCATTCTAAAACGTCTTCCCTTTACTTTAAGGCTATGCCTTCAGGTCCTAGTCTCTCCTACCAATGGAAACATCTTCCCAACATCTACTCTGTCCAGGCCATTCAGTATTCTGTATGTTTCAATTAGAACACCCCACCCCAATCCTTCTAAATTCCATTGAGTATAAATCCAGAGTACTTAGGCATTCCTCATTTGTTAAACTTTTCATTCTTGGGACCATTCTCATGAAGCTCCTCTGAACACGCTCCAGGGCCAGTACATCCTTCCAGAGTTGTGGGGCCCAAAGCTGCATACAATACTCCAAATGTGGACTGACTAGAGCCTTATAGAGCCTCAGAAGTATATCCCTGCTTTTATATTCAAGTCCTCTCAAAATAATTCCATCATTGTATTTGCGTTCCTAACTACTGACTCAACATGCAAGCTTATCTTGAAAGAATCCTAAACTAGAACTCCCAAGTCTCTTTGCACTTCGGACTTCTGAATTTTCTCCCCATTTAGAAAATAGTCTATGCCTCTATTCTTCCTACAAAAGTGCATGACCTCACGCTTTCCCATGATGTACTCCATCTGCCACTTCTTTGTCCACTCTCCTAACCTGTCCAAATCCTTCTGAAGCCTCCTCACCTCCTCAATGCCATCTGACCCTCTACTTATCTTTATTTCATCTGTGAACTTTGCCAGAATGTCCTTAGTTCCTTCATCTAGATTGTTAACTGATGAAGTGAAAAGTTATGGTCCCAACACTGAGCCTTGCGGAATACCACATGTCACCAGCTGCCATCCTGAGAAGGACCCTTTTATCCCCACTCTCTGCTTTCTGCCAGACAGCCAAGCTTCTATCCATGCTAGCACCTTGCCTCTGATATCCTGGGCCCTTATTTTATTAGTAGCCTCCTGTGCAGCACCTTATTGAAGTCCAGGTAGATAACATCCATTGGCTCTTTTTGGTCTAACTTACTCATTACTTCCTCAAAGGACTAGCAGATTTATCAGGCATAATCTCCCCTTGTTGAAACCATGCTGACTTTGCCCTATTTTACTGTACACTTCCAAGTATTCAGAAATCCTGTAGTTCAAAGCTCTCCTTATCATTACTTATTACACCACCAATTTATTTGTCAGCTGAAAACCTATTGATCAAACTTTCCGTATTTGTCTAGAATATTAACACAGATTACAAACAGCAAGGGACTCATCACTAACCCCCTGGTACAGCAATGAACACAGGCTTTCAGTCACAAAAACAAACCTTGACCATCATCCTCTGATTCCTGCCACTAAGCCAATTTTTGATTCAATTTGTCAAATTGCCTTGGATCCCATGGGCTCTTATCTTCTGGACCAGTCTCCCATGTGAGGTCTCATTAAAAGGCTTATTGAAATCTATATAGACTTCACCCAGTGCACTACCCTCATTCATCCATCAAGTCACCTTCTCAAAAATCACAATCAAACCTATCAGCTATATCTCACTCTGACTGAATATCCTTGTTTAATCCTTGCCTCTCCAAGTGGAGATCAATTCTGTCCCTCAGAAATTTTACAAATAGTTTTACTAGAACAAATGTTAGATTCACTGTTGTACAGTTCCCTGGTTTGTCCCTACTAGCCTTTTTGAATAATGGTACGACATTAGCTGTCCTCCAGTCCTCTGGCAGGTCACCTGTGTCCAGAGAGGATTTGAAAATGTCAGGATCCCTTCAATCTCCTAGCTAGCCTCCCACAGCAGCTTGGGTTACATCTCATCTGGGCCTGGGTATTTATCCAATTTGATGCCTACTGAAACCATTAATACCTCCTCCCTCTCAGTTATAATTTGTACAAATTTTTCACAGTCCTCTTCTCTCATTTCTATACCTGCATTGTTCTTCCCTATCATTAAAAGAATGGCAAGATACTCATTTAAAACCTCATCTCTCTCTTCTTACTCCACCCACAGTCTGCCACTTAGATCCCTAATGGGCCCTAGTCTTTCCACAGTTATCTTCTTGACTCTAATTTACTTATAAAACACCTTTGAATTGCTTTACCTCATACACCTTTTTGGATGGGTCCACTCCACATACCTAATTTCCTTCTTTTTAAGTAATCCCCTCTACTCTCTATGTATCAGTAGGCCTCCTGATGTTCTAAACCAGTTGAATTCATCATAAGCATCCCTTTTCTTTCGTTATTCAATCCTGTACATTCTTTGATATTTAGCATTCTCTGGAATGTCTGGTTCCAACCTTCACTTTTATGAGAACATGTTGGCTCTGCATTTTCTACTCCTTCCTTTTGAAATTCTCTCACTGCTCTTATTTAAATTTGCGGAAAGGAACTGCTCCCAATTGACTTCGGCCAGATACAGTCATACTAAAATCATCCTCCCCCATTTAAAAACCTTTATTTCTGGTGCATCTTTGTTCCTTTACATGACAACCTTAACTATTACTGAGCTATCACTGAAATGCCCTCCATTTGCTCAGCTTCATTCCTCAGCTACGTCCAGCAGTGCCTGGTATCTTGTCTACTATTCTCTATCTTGGACACATGCAACTCCATCAAGAATGGGCACCTTGACACCTCATTCTACTGCAAACCCACAGATAACCTCATGGTGCTACACTTCTCCAACTTTTACCTGAAACATGTTAAAACAACCATCCCCTCTGAACAAGCCCTACACATACACAGGATCTGTTCAGAACAGGAGGAACTTGACGGGCACTTGTAAGTACTCAAAGATGCCCTCATTAGAACAGGGTGCAATGCTCTACTCATTTTCCGCCAGTTCTGATGTGCCACAGTGAGAAACCATAAAGACCTCCTCAGGAGACATACACGAGCTTCAATCAACAGGATACCCTTCGTTGTCCAGGACTTCCCAGGAGCTGAAAGACTATGCCGTGTTCTTCGCAGCCTGTAACACAATATCAATGAGGATGAGCACTTCACCAAGACCTTCCCCACACCTACACTTCTCGTCTTTGAACAGCCACCAAACTTCAAACCTCGGAGCAAATTGCACAGCCTTCAGGGCAACACCTTACAACCTTGCCACGGCAGACGTTGCAAGACGTGTCAATGTCAACACGATCACCACCATTACTCATGGGGACACCACCCACCTTGTATGTAGCAGATATTCATGTGACTGGGCCAACATTGTCTATCTCATATGCTACAGGCAAGGATGCCCTGATGCATGGTTCATTGGTGAGACTGAGCAGAGGCTATGGCAATGGATGAATGGACACCGTACAACAATCAACAGACAGGAGAGTTCCCTCCCAATTGGAGAACACTTCAGCAGTCCAGGAAATTTGACTTCCAACCTGTGGGTGACCGTCTTCCAAGGCAGACTTTGGGGCAGGCAACAACGTAAAGTGGTCGAGCAGAGGTTGATAGCCAAGTTCGGTACCCATGGAGATGGCATCAACCTGGGCCTTGGGTTCATGTCACACTACAGGTGACCCCACTGCACTAGACACACACACACGCATACATTTTTAGATTAGATTAGAACATAGAAGAATACAGCGCAGTACAGGCCCTTTGGCCCTCGATGTTGCGCCGATCCAACTGTGGGAGGAAACCGGAGCACCCGGAGGAAACCCATGCAGACACGGGGAGAACGTGCAAACTCCACACAGTCAGGCGCCTGAGGCGGGTCTCTAGCGCTATGAGGCAGCAGTGCTAACCACTGTACCACCGTGCCGCCACACTTGCTCTCCCCCTTCAGGTTGCTCTGTAGCCGTTCAGTGACATTCTTGACCCTGGGCCCAGGGAGGCAACACACATACCCTAGAATCATGTCTGCAGCTGTAGAAATGTCTCTCTGTATCTATCACAATTGAGTGTCCAGCACCATAGTTCTTCCTCTCTGTTCACTCCCACCTTGTGCAGCTGAGCTCTGACTGCACTCCTACAGGAACCAACACTCTCACTGTTTCCAAATGCAGGAAACCCATATTTGAGTCTGGTGCTTTCCTGACTGCCTGCTTCCCTTCTTGTGACTGATGGTCACACATTGCTTCCCTGATTGCTATTCCTCATGCAATGGGGTGAAAATGTTGAAAGATACATTGTTCCTGAAACTCTCAGCCTTGAGGATGCACAAGTTCCAAAACCTGCTGCTCAAGCCGATCCAACCTGTTACAGTTTCTGCAGATGTGATCATCCAGACTGCTGGGAGATTGTAAGATTTCCCACGTACTGCAGGCCATGCAACATGCAGGACTGAGCTCACCTGCCATACCTTAAATGTAAAAAAAAATTACACTAAATTTAAGCAAAGCAGAAAATTAATTAGTTTTCTTTAAGGTAGACAAAAGTCAGAGCTCTTACCTTTCAGTGATGTAGCGGAGTCAAAAAACAATTCACCCACAACCTACCAAGCTGTCACATTTGTCAGCCTTTTCGAATTCTGGTCAGATTCCTGATGGGGCTTAGCTGCTGCACTCACTGAGCTCGACCTACTTTTCTTCCCCTTTCCAAAAATATACTTTTTTCATAGAAAATATCTTTATGTGTATACATAGTCACAAACACAATTCTGTGCTGTACAGTAGTACATCAAGGAAGCAAAACCATTGGAATTTGACTCTATTCAACAAACCAAAGACATCTCTTACACAAACAATTTACCCCATGCATTTGAGGCAGCAGGAGGGTCCAATGACTGAACAGACCCTAATTAACATCAGCAGAAAGACCTCAGACAGCAGTCTTTCCCCATTGTGCCTTGGCAGCAGCTGCCCCAAGTTTTATTGCATCCTTCAGCACAGAGTCCTGGACCTTGGAATGTGTCAACATGTGGTCCTGGACCTTGGAATGTGTCAGCATGTGGTTCTGGACCGTAGAATGTGCCAGCACATAGTCCTGGACCTTGGACTGCAACATTTGATTGAGGTCAACTCCTTGTTCTGGAAGATTACCAACTTTCAGGCAGACCAAAGAATGTCTTTCACTGAGTTGGTGGTTCTCCAGGTGCAGTTGATACTTGTCTCAGTAAGCAACCCCCGAGTACTCAGCACAACCCACACCCACCTCTCAAGCCTTCATCAGGAAGATCCCCCATTGCTGTTCAATCCCAGGTTCACTCCACTCTGACTGGCTCCTCTTTGAGTCAGAGAAGACTGATTTTTTTTATTAATTCAAGTTGTTCTGGTTGTTCCAGGCACATACCAGTTATTCTAGGTAGATGTAACTTATATAAGGTTACACTTTTCAACTAATTTTAACTTCCAGGGTGACCCTTATGCATACCTATAGCAGCTGTAAAAGCCTAACATCAGTTTCTGCATCAAGCTGCAACATTGATTTGCTCTGAAACAGCCAGAACCAAATCACAGAGACAAAAGCATTATGTAGAATATGTATCTGGGAGATAAAAAAGATAATAAAATTCAGGCAAACAATATAATACAAACAATAAAATTGCAAGCACATAGAAAAACAAAGGATTGGTCAAAGGAATAGTAGGACCTTTCAGGAATGAAACTGAAGTCTAACTGCAAAATGTAAAGGGATTACAACTTTAGTAAACATTTCAGCTGAATTCTGGAAGGAGGAAAGGGGCATTATCCCAGTGGCAGGCAGCACACCCAGACTAGGAGAAAGTGAGGACTGCAGATGCTGGAGATCAGAGTCAAGAGTGTGGTGCTGGAAAAGCACAGCAGGGAAGGCAGTATCCGAGGAGCAGGAGAATCGATGTTTCGGGCATAAGCCCTTCATCAGGAATTATGAAAAAGCTTATGCTTGAAATGTCGATTCTCCTGCTCCTCGGATGTTGTCTGACCTGCTGTGCTTTTCTAGCACCACACTCTTCAACTCAGCACACCCAAGTCTGAGGAGGGGTGGGAGAGATATGGGGAGGCAAGATTCTCTAAAAATGTAAAACCCCCCAAAAATTAACATATCCCAAAGTCCCATCAAATGCTCGGCCAAATTCAAAAAGCCAAACAAATTGGAATAGGTATTTGGCAGGTTACAGGAGGTTGTAGCTGGGGATGCTGAGGTTTTTTGAATCTAGCCAACCTCTACCAGCCTTTACCAACCCTCATGGCATATCTCCGATCCACTTACAAGGATGCTTCTGCACTTCAATGCTGCCTGGCAGGTTGCACCAGCAACTATCATTGCAAAACTGTTGCAACACTCTTTGCTTTCTCTCATTGACATCACTCATTCAGCAAACCTGGAAACTCACAGCATTTCTGCTTTGCATTGCTTTCCCCTGCTTTATTGAGCTTTGACCTCTCCGCCAAACATATAAGACTTCTAATACTGCTCTGTTGATGTTTAACACAGACACAAAGACAGAAAGCTTGTTATAGTGGCCAGCAAATCTCAGTCAAGTCAAGGGAGATACTCTTCACTCAGAGGGTTCCAGCCTGTTAAGTGAAGGACAGCCTCCAGTTATCTGGGGTGGTCAGAGCCAGGATTCTATCCTTGTAATGGATGGGAAGCTGAATAACAGGCAGCACAGCATCTGTCCTATTAACGACTGTTCTTCCTCATGAGATGAGCGGCAGAAGATGAATCTGGATGGCATTGCTACTGCTGGTGGTGTAGTTGGGCAAGTGTCCTGAGTGAGTAGGCAGCACATAGGGCGTGGTTTGTGAAGTTTGGAGTTCAGCTGGGTAGAGAAGCTGTTGCAGGCAATAGTGAGGGTTGTAGCCCATGAGCCTTGGTAGCTCAGACAGAGTGTGCGTGAGGTATTGGAGAGAAAATTCTGAAACTTAGACTTGCATTGGGGAGAAGGACATTGACCTTCTTTCTACACTGCTGGGCATTACCCGAGACTGCTGAGGGCACTTTAACCTGGGTGGTAACCTTAGGCCAAACTGGTGCTGTGAACTCCACTGTTGGGGGAAGAGGAAGTCCCTCACTGGCACTACCCTGTCCAGCTGGACCTCCAGGTCACTGCCTGGAGAATGAAGTGAGTGCTGAGCTGCTATGTCAGGAAAAAATATCAGCAACTATGCAAAGTAGCTCTAGACTGATGATGCTTATCCAGCTGTGCTTAAAAATGGTGCAGGCCCATGAGGTATTGGTTAACTCTGGGATATCCACTAGACCAGGAGCAGTCCATGCTAGGTCAGGGCAGAAATTATACGTGAAAGATACCATAGGGTAGGGTAAGTAAATAATGAGACACGTTTCGTAAAATATGGTCAAAGAATCCACCAGGCCTCATGGCAATGAACTATCCAAAAAAAGTCAATGCATCTCAAACGTAGCCAAAAAAATGTAAGATTCAGCCCAATGTTTCTCTGAGGGGCCGAGGGGAAGTAAGCTTGCTTCTTCAGGTTCACAATGAGTTCAAAGCAAAAGAAATGTTGATCACCTACAGTGGCCTCTTCTGCCCAGATAGCTGCTCCATGCACCATGGCAACTGTCCTACTTTGGCATTTAGGTTCAATCACAGTACCAATGGTATCATTAGACCATGTCTTCTGCATCCTAAATAGGATTCCACCAGCTTTCAGCAGGAGTCTCAACCAGATGCTAAATCACTACTGTTCGTGTATTTTCAATTGGCATTGAAGCTGGGATTTCATATTTCAAGATTTTAACCCCTCCCCCAACCCAACTGCATTCAAGATGAATAATACACTCACCCCAAATTAGAATTGAGACCAAAGAACCTTGCAGCACAATAGGCCATTCAGCCTCTTGTGTCTAATGACTGAGGTATTCAAATAGTCCCACTCTCTTGTTCTTCCAGCTGCACCCTTTCGCACATGCAGATATATCACCATAAAATCCCTACAATGTCAGTGCACCTCGACTTTCTGAAGAGCATCCTACTCAGACCCACTGCCTAACCCTGAATTCCTATGGCTAATCCACCAAGCCCGCACATCCCTGGACACCATAGGCAATTTAACATGACCAAACCACCTAAACCTGCACATCTTTGGACTGTGGGAGGAAACTGCAGCACATCGACACAGACTGTCGCCCAAGGGTGGAATCAGAGCTGGGTCCCTGACGCTGTGAAGCAGCATCACTAATCACTGAGCCACCATGCCACCGCAAAATATAAATGCCCACCTTTTCAGGCCGTTCATTCAAAACCATTAAAAAAAGACATCATCGGACAGGTAGCAGAGCCTCTGGCTTCATTTCTTTTCAGCACTCATAAAACATTTAAATGATGTGGTGAGATGGAGAGCAGCCAACGTAATACGCTTGTTCAAGAAAGACATATGAAGCAGGAGACTATAAAGCAGTTACATCTAAAATCAGTTGTAGGTAAATCTTAAAATTCATAATTTTATGTAAAATTAATGAGCATTTAGAAATGCATGGATGAATCAAAGACAGCACATGTTTCTGACAAGGTGCATTTGATAAATTTTATTTGAAGAATTGACTTATTCTACAGATAAAGGAATGCAATTATGTAGTGTCTATCAATTTTCAAAGGTGTTTGATAATAAGTCTCATGAAAAGCTTGTTGAAAAGTTCAGGTATCGAAGAAAACTACAGCAATGTGAGAATTTTAACCCCATGAAAACAAATGGAAGGCAGTTAGGGATTAACTTGTTTAAAGTATGAAATCCAACATCAGTCCACCACAGTCTACTTCTGATTTAATTGCAGCAACAGCTGAGTAAGTTTGAATAACCCAGTTTGGTAAAGACAGTCACTGATTATAGCATTTAAACTTGGATTATTTTATGAGATTTTTGGTAGCAATTTGAAATAAACAACAATGTGCACACCCTTAGTGAACTGCAGTATTTTTTGTCTTATTCCTGTTCTGACTTGCTGCCAATCCCTGTGGACATAGCAGAGATAAAGACAAACACAGTATGCTAAAGAGGCTCTGCAGGTTTGGCTGCATCTGTGGAGAAAGAAATAGAGTTAGTGTTTTGTGTGAAGTATGACTCTTCTTCAGTCAATATCCTTTGAAGATTGTTACATCCAAAAAAGTCCAAAATATAGATATATGTTCATTAATGTTTAAATTAATATTTCATGCACCACACCTTCTTACCCCTCCTCTAAGGAATGTTTTTATGCCATTCTGCACAATTTTTCCTGTATTATCAATTTTGAGCTTGAATACAGAGAACACCTTGAACTTTGCTAGCAATCTAAAATGGAGTTTGGTAAATGGATTAAAAAAAAAGGTAAAGTCACCATTGTCCTATGGAGCTGCACTCTCATTAGTGAGAGATGACTGGTGTTGGTTTAGCTTGGGGGTCATCACACCTCAGACAAGGGAAGAGGATATGAATGTGAATCCTTCATGGTATGTCAGATGATGCAGGAATTGAACCCATGCTGTTGGGATTACTCTGCATTACAAACTAGCTGATTGGGCAACTGAATTAACCAACCTTCAAAGGAACGCAAAAGACTTTAAGAGGGTACAAATACGCTTTACAGCCAGACACACAGGTGCCACAACCAAATTAGGATGAATAAATGTGAGATACTAGAGCCTGGGAGTAAAAGAAAGAAATTGAAATGACAATGGTCCTGGCATACTTCCACATTTCTGGGATTTCTGGGACTTAAAATTGTAAATGTTAGCCAAAATATTAAGACAGAACTTTTGCCACAAATTCCTGGCCCTAAAAGTGCTGCATCCAATTTTCAGATTTTTATATTGCCACCATGATTCTATAGAGCTTAAATAACAGGCATGGTAGTTTCAGTGGTTAGCACTGCTGCCTCCCAGTGCCAGGGATCTGATTTCAATTCCACCCTGGCATGACTGTCTGTGTGAAATTTACACATTCTCCAGATGTCTGTATAGATTATTTCCTCAGGTGCTCAGATTTCCTCCCACAGTCCAAAGATGTGCAGATTGGGTGGATTGACCATGGGAAATACAGTATTATAGAGTAGAAGGCAGGCCTGGGTGGAAAGCTTTTCAGAGGGTTGGTATGGACTTGATGATCCAAATGGCCTGTTTCCACACTGTAGGGATTCTATGATAGGTACTTTTGAAAAGTAGTCATTGCTGTAATGTAGGATATGTAGTCACCAATTTAGACACAACAAGCTCCCACTAATGAAAATACAATAGCAATGCTCACGAATAAGAAAAGAAAATTGTATGATACTTTGTATGACCACTAGATGTTTCTAAACATTTTATAGTCAATGAGTTACTTTTTGAAGTGCAGACATTTGTAAATGTAGGAAATAGAGCAGCAAATACAGCCCGGTCAGTGGGTTGCAAACAGATTCCATTCCAGAGTCCATGCATAAATTGATTTTTGTATGCAAAGTGGAACACAATGCTGCATGATATAAGATAGCCATTCTTATGCACAGGGAACAGTCATATGCAAGAATCTTTAAAATTACATCTCTGTATGGGATCATATTGATAATTTTGAGCATTTGTAAGTCAGAAGTTCATAGTGACCTTCTACATGTGTCCAACACATAAAACTTTCAAACAGTAGCATGATAATGATCAGATAATCTGGTTATGTGGTTGTTATTAAAATAATAAATATTGGTCAAGTGACCAGGGATAACAAAATGTTCTTCTTCATCTTCTTCAAAATGTGCCATGGAATTGTTTACAGTCACCCAATGAAGAAGGTGGGCCTCAGTTTCAACACTTATCAAAAGGCAAAAGCTCCAGCATGAAACCCTCTGTACTGCACAAGAGTCAAACTTGATATTTGTATTCAAGCCCTGGAGGGAATTTGAATCTGGATGTGACTCTCAGAGCTATCAACTGAATTACAGTTAACACTAATAAGCATTAGGATATATTTTGACCATGAGGGGAACTTCAGTACTCCTCAGTGAATGGTGCTGTACCATTAGATCATTTGCATTCACCTCAGTAAGCAGAGTTGGTTTAACATGCCATTCAAAAACCATGCTCCTTGAACTCTAACTCTAATATAATACTCCTTTAGAACATTGGTCGGCATGGATGAGTTGGACCAAAGGGACTGTTTCCATGCTGGATGTCTCCATGACTCTATTACGTGCTCCTGTGGACCTTAAACCCATGATCTCCTAACTCATATAACATAAGGCTCTCTATGAGCCAAACCTTTAATGATGAAAGGTATCTCACCTCACATTTTTTCCATATATAGTAAACAGAAAATGCCACGTTGAGGTAATTAAATGGGGGGGGAAAGTATTGTTTTCCTGTTGTGGGCATTCCTCATTTTGATAAACAAAGGTTATTGTGAGTTTTGAAAAGATTTGTAGCTCAGGTTGAGGTTTTGGATGTAGATTTGCTCGCTGAGCTGAAAGGTTCATTTCCAGACGTCTCATTACCTTACTAGATAACATCTTCAGTGGACCTCAAGCGAAGCAATGCTGAAAATTCCTGCTTTCTATTTATATGTTTGGGTTTTTTTGGGTTGGTGATGGAATTTCCTGTGGTGATGTTATTTCCTGTGGTGAAGTCACATCCTGTTCCTTTTCTCAGGGGGTGATAGATGGGGTCTAACTCGATGTGTTTGTTGGTAGAGTTCCGGTTGGAATGCCATGCTTCCAGGAATTCTTGTGCATGTCTTTGTTTGGCTTGTCCTAGGTTGGATGTATTGTCCCAGTCAAAGTGGTGTCCATCCTCATCTGTATGTGAGGATACTAGTGAGAGAGGGTCATGTCTTTTTGTGGCTAATTGGTGTTCATGTATCCTGGTGGCTAGTTGTCTGCCTGTTTTTCCGATATAGTGTTTGTTACAGTCCTTGCACGGTATTTTGTAAATGACATTAGTTTTGCTCATTGTCTGTATAGGGACTTTCAAGTTCATTCGCTGTTGTTTTAGTGTGTTGGTGGTCTACTCAGACCATTTGGCATCATGGTAGCCCACAAACCCGGCAACACATGAAAGCAGCAGCTAATGAACTTGAAAATGCTATACAGACAATGAGCAAACTAATGTCATTTACAAAATACCGTGGAATGGCTGTAACAAACACTACATCGGACAAACAGGCAGACAACTAGCCACCAGGATACATGAACACCAACTAGCCACAAAAAGACATGACCCTTTCTCACTAGTATCCTCACATACAGATGAGGATGGACACCACTTCGACTGGGACAATACATCAATCCTTGGACAAGCCAAGTAAAGACATGCACGAGAATTCCTAGAAGCATGGCATTCCAACCGGAACTCTATCAACAAACACATTGAGTTAGACCCCATCTACCACCCCCTGAGAAAAGGAACAGGAAGTGACTTCACCACAGGAAATAACATCACCACAGGAACTGACATCACCTACTCAAAGACGCCCAAACATATAAATAGAAAGCAGGAATTTTCAGCATTGCTTCGCATGAGGTCCACTGAAGGTGTTCCTAGTAAGGTAATGAAACATCTGGAAATGAACCTTTCAGCTCAGTGAGCAAACCTACATCCAAAACAAAGGTTATTTTATGTCATAAATGATCAGGAAGTAAATATACAAAAAAAAAAGTAAATAAACTTCAGACAAACAGCAAACTGAAAAGTTTGAGGTTTGAATACATAGCAAGTCTAAGTCTATTTATCTCCATCTTTAAAAAGAAAAACTCTAAAAGGCCTCAGTAGATTTTTTTTAAAATGGCTTAACTAAATCATTAAACTTTTTTTCTCTCTCTCAGAAGAAGGCCATTTTATTTCGACCATATTATTATCTTGGTAAAAAGTATTTGCATACATCATAACTTACTTTTGCTTCAAGCTGCAAAATAAATTCAGTATTCATAACAGCAATATCTACTGGATAATTACTGTTGACAAAGCCCAGGATTTGTTATCCCTCTCCATTTTCAATACCAGAGAAAGCTGTCTCTAAATAACACTGCAGATGTTTCAATCTAGTAGTCTGTAACAGTTTCATAAAAGTATAAGTATATTAAAATGATGAGAAATATAAAGTTGATTTTAAACTTTCAGATCAGCTGTTGGATGCCTGTAGGACATCCACATGCAGAGTGAACCTCCCCAAACACAAAATGTTAACTCTTCCTCTGTATTGCTCCTAGCACGGGCGGCACGGTGGCACAGTGATTAGCAC
The DNA here is from genome assembly GCF_004010195.1 of Chiloscyllium plagiosum. NCBI lineage: Eukaryota > Metazoa > Chordata > Chondrichthyes > Orectolobiformes > Hemiscylliidae > Chiloscyllium > Chiloscyllium plagiosum. Next base: position 74,212,461 of record NC_057711.1, on the reverse strand, counting down.
TGCTGCCTCACAGCGCCAGAGACCCGGGTTCAATTCCCGACTCAGGTGACTGACTGTGTGGAGTTTGCACATTCTCCCCGTGTCTGCATGGGTTTCCTCCCACAGTCCAAAGATGTGCACATCAGGTGAATTGGCTATGCTAAATTGCCCGTAGTGTTAGGTAAAGGGGTAAATGTATGGGAATGGGTGGGTTGCGGGTCGGTGTGGACTTGTTGGGCCGAAGGGCCTGTTTCCACACTGTAAGTAATCTAATCTAATCAAAAGTGGAAAACCTATATTCATTGATACTGGATTACTGTTTCATGTTGTGGAAGATTTACAATAATCAGCTAAAAAAGAACTCTTAACAGTTATCAGGGAGGACGGAGTGTGGAGGAGAGAAAATACAGTAATCTTGTTAATGTGAATGCATTTGCACCCTCCTTCACAAGTAAAAATATTGTATTCTTTACCATCTGGCAATGTGTATAAGAAACCAAAAGCTTAATTTCAATTAAAGTAAGAAGTCAACTAATTATGCAAGTTGTGTAGTAAAATCCTTTTAAACCATCTGAGAATTTATATATGTGTGTGTATTTATGCATATATATTGGCAACATTCTGCAGCATTAATTTGCTGGGAATAACTGATTTTCGGCATTTCGTAAAGTAAATACTATTACACAAATCCCCCTCCAGGTTAATAGGAACGTAGAGTTGAGCACAGAGGTTGCTAAGTGATGATTCTGAAATGGCATTATTCACATAGAGGATTAAGAGATCTTCCCCTCTCCATTCTGGGAAGAGTTAGCTCGAAATCACTTGAAGGCTTCCCAGGTGTTCAATTCAATGGAAGCAGGAAGCATAAACAGAGTTTGCCAGTTTCATATTCCATGGCAATTTGATTTGGTGCCAAGGATCTGAATGGCCAAGTCATCTAATTAATTGTCTGATTAAGATTTACATAGCCAAAAAATAAAATGGTCAGGATAAAGCTGAACCTTTGCAATTTTTTATATTCTTTGAATCTTGATAAATGCTTGACTGAAATGTTCTAGTTCATTTAAAGCAAACATACTTCCAAAAAAATCACATTTTATAATGTGGACCAGGAAAACATCAAGTGCAATCAATCCCAGTTTTTCTGTTGAATGAAGAGCTTTTAATCTGAGTGCTTTGAGTTAGATGGTTGACCTCAATACCTCGGGGCTATGGATGGGATTAATCAGCAGGTTTCTGCTTCTGAATCATACCTACAGAATTTCAGAAGTGCATTTATTTGGATGTTAAGGAAGTATAAGATTGAGCTTGATTTTGATGTCATGTTTGCTAAACTTCCTACTTACAGTCATTGTCAAGATTCTGCATGAATAATAGCACTGTAGTGTACCTCCACCACCTCGACTGCACATTTAAAGAAGTTACCTTATCATTACCTTCTCAATGACTATTATGAAATTTTAACAAAAGCTGCAGTTTCTCACTGATATTTGTATCTCCCAATGGAATAAGGAGAAAGTAACCATTTGAGAGAGGCAACAAAGTGACATTGAAGCCAATAGTTGCTATCTTGAGGAATAAAGAGGAGAAAATCAGGGAAAAAACAGGATCGTTTTGATAAAATACATCCTGTACAATTTATTAATCTTTATCCTTATGAGTTAGTCATTATTAATTAGAATAACTTATAGTTTCAGAAATCAGTAAAATGAAATATTTGAATGTAGGAGGCAGCCATCAAGCTAACAATTTCAGGCAAATATTGATCAAAATGTTTAGTGAAGAAAAATTGATTGAAAAAATTATATATATGAAGTACATTTCATATTAATTATTTCAAACATTTCAAACCCCTTTACAGTAACGTTTTCATGTATTTTCTGCTGTATTGTAAGAAGATGTGGCAACCATTTTAGTTCAGAGAAAGGTCCCATGAATAGAAAGTAGAGGATTGATCAGTTCTTCTTCTCGAAATGGTAGGTTGAAGCATAAGTGTTGGCCAGAATATCAATAAAAGTTCTCCCAGTCTGCATTGAACAGTACTTGCAACATTTAATATGGACCAATGCAAATGAATGAGGAATCAGTTTAAGATCTCATAAAATTGGTAATACAATACTACTTCTCTAGTACTGCTCTGAGATATCAACCAAAACTATTTGCTTATGTCTTAGAATGGGATTAAACATATAAACTTCTCACTCAGATGTTTGAACCATTGAATCAATGATGACACAACAACTTGCAGCATTGATATAATGTTTCTTTATTAATTTCCTGCATGTACATATGTGTGTGTTTGTGAACACTTTAATTGCATCCCAATCACACAGAGAAACAGTGTCAAAATTAAACTAGCCTGAAAATTAGCCAATGCTCCTTACAACACTGATGTCAAATAGACATTTATCTTTTGTATTCAGTTTATTAGTGGAGATTGTGATCAGTAAAGACTGAGGGGGCATCTTTGAGATGTGTAAAATAAGGAGGGGCACAGAAACGGTCTACAGGAAGGAACATTTCCCTTTGCTGGAGGAATTAATGACCAAGGGGCTTCGATTTAAGGAGGGCAGCAATGGTCAGGGAAGGTGAGGGGAAATGTTTTCACCCAGAGGACGGTGGGAATCTGAAACTCACTGCCTGTGAGGGTGATGTAGGTGAAAAATCTCATAACATTTCAGCAGTACAGTAAACTTTGTTTAAACTGGCATATTATGAACCAGCACTCTCGATAAAAGTTATATACTTGAATTACTGGAAGTTTACTATATTATTGCAATCTCTGCATTGTCCAAGAAGTTAGTTGAGGGTGCGAGTGAGAAGGTACTCTGCCGGTTTTATTTCAAAGTTAAAAATCACACAACACCAGGTTATAGTCCAACAGGTTTTTTTGGAAGCACTAGTTTTCGGAGCACTGCTCTTTCATCAGGTGATTGTCAGGTTTTATTTCAGGCAAAGTTGCATTATTAGTTTAGAGATTTATGTTGTAAATAAAGTATAACATATCTCCTGCATTACGTCTATATTAATTAGTGTTTACATTGTTTATGTGGATCTCTTGGCCAACTAGCAAGTTTGATCAACCAGTACTTTTCAGGTCCCTTGATGTTGGTTAATAAAATGTTTGCTGTTCTTAGATATAACTTTGAATTGTCAAGGCATAGGTGGCCATGGACCATGTAGTGGAAAATGGGAATAGAACGTTAGGTGGTTGTTTTGACTGGTGTAGACATGATGAATCAAAGGACTTTTTTCTGTGTTTATTGTTTGTTAATATTAACTTTTATTCTACAATGATAATTTGGTTCATAACTGTCATTAGACACATTGCAATTAGATTTTTGCCATTAAATTACTTTCTGGTATCAATATTATTTTCCATGATATAGTATTTCATTTGCATGAAGAATGGTTACCTCACCTTTTTATCCAGATTTCCTGCTTTGTGTAGCTATCAATGTGTAGCCATGTGCATGACATGTGACAACATTCATTCAGGGATATTACTGTTGTCATGTTATTGCTGCAGATTTATTGAGAAATAATCTGAAGTTGATTATAGAGAAATTTTCTGTCAATATAGATTTCAGAACATTAATATACAGAGAACAAACAAAGAATGTGTGCTAGGGAATTGCTGGATACAGAATTTGCTTCCTGAATGAGGAGTTTTTTTTATCACTTATGATTTGATAACATCTTGTTCAGAAGTGCAAAGAAAAATTGCTATACTCAGTAGGGAAATATAGCAGGGAAATAAAATAATGAACAACATAAATTCTGTGTAATGAAGCAGTGAGAATGAAATTTGCATACATTGCAAATGATGGATTTGTGCGATAATATTTTATTGTAACACATACATGTGTGATATTTTGAAAAATTCACAATCTGTATACCCATTTGAAATCAATTGACTGACAAATCACAGCAGGGCATGATAGCAACTACTTGACTAGCCTGAAATATACATGGATAATAACTTGCATCATTGTAACAATGTTAATTAACTAAATTTAACATAAGACAAATCTCCTGATGTAAGTACGGGATATAGGTAAAACATTTTGTGATGCCACATAGGAGTTTACTGTTAGACCTTACATATTGACATATTAACTTTGGATCAATGCTGTTCACCTTTATATCCCCTAACTTTGACCTACAACAATATCCACAACGCTTTCCAAAAATATAATAACTGGAACTATGCATTTACATTTATTTACACAATAGTTAGTCCAAAGCTTACAAGAATGATACATTGATCTCAAATCTTTACTGGTAGGACAAATGTGTTATTTAGAGACAAAAATAAATGAGAAAATAATGTCACTATCCTTAAACAGATAATGAGAACAGTTACACTCAGACAAGGTGATCAATCTTTAGGAGATGAGCTAGGAATGTGTTGGAATAGTCAAATCTCAAGGCAACGAAGATGATGAATTCAGACAGGTGAAGTCAACAATGCAAATCAACAATGTACAGAGATGGAAATAGGTGGTCCTACTGATTGCCTGAATACAATGTCAGAAGCTCATCTTAGGATCAACCAAGTTTGTGAGTAAACTGGTTTAATCTTTAAATGTTGCCAGGAAGAGGGATTAGAATCAGTAGCAAGAGAACAGAGTTAGGAGCAGGAACAGAAGACAATAGCTTCCATCTTACCAATGTTTAAGAGGAGCAAATCCCCACTCACCAAGAAGTAGTGGATGTCTGACAAGCAATTTAATAATTGAATAATTCAGGCCTTTCATAAGGATTGGGAAATTCAACATGACACATTGTCTCCACACTGTTCCCAGTCAAATGGAAAGGCTGCGGGCAGCAGTGAAAATTGCCAAATGTATCATAAAGATATTAAGTACACATTTGTATGAGTTAATCCTTGAGTAGAGAAATATACTTTCTGAAGACATGCAAAGTAGACCAGTCCAAAGGCAAATATCATGTTTTACCCACATTGTTCTTCCAACAGCAAACAAAACTACTAAGGCGAGAAGTAGTTGCATATATGAATAACAAAATCAAGGTGCAATGACAGAAAGCCAAATTTCAGTTTGATAAATCTACCAAGTCATTGCCAAAGCTGAGCTTGGGAGAATGCAAATGTTTAATGCTCTTAACAAGAGTCAACCCAATTAGCAAATTGGAAGTTGTGATGAGTAGGTGCCACCTAGCTTCCATTTGGCGAACATATTGTCACAACTGCAGACATTTGCAATACAACTTAAGAAGCTCTGCCTTCACTGCAGGCAGCTACACAGGAAGATGCATAGTATACTGAAGAACCATCATCCTCATAAATCTGCTGTTCGCTAACAACTGAAATAGACCAGCACAAAGTTGCCATGGCAACACTCACCTTTGGAACAACACACCCGAGAGAAGGAATATCCCCCTAGGAATGGGCAGCTATCACAGAATGCTACGATAATGCTCATACACATCATCAGGAGACTTGCAGGACTTAAAGGTAATATTTGCATTGCATGTACAGAGACTGAAAAAGGTGAAACTGACTAGATATAAAACACTTTCATTAATTAATTATATTTTTTTTGTGGCCATGCAAACTAGGTAACTTGTAAATGCAAATGATATTTTATTATTAGCAGGAACTTTCAGAGGTTGATTGTGGGAGGCTGTATGTGGGTAAAAAGACTGTTGGAAAGTGGGAAACCTTCAAAATGAGATAATGAAAGTTCAGAGACAGGATGTTCCTGTTAGCATGAAGAGCAGAGCTGGTAGGTGTAAGAAATTCTGGATGACTAGAAAAATTGATGCTCTGGTCAAGAAAAAGAAGGAGGCATATGTCAGATGTACACAGCTGGGATTGAGTAAATCCCTGGAGGTGTATAAGAACAGTAGGAGTATACTTAAGAGGGAAATCAGGAGGTCACAAAGGGGACATAAGATAGCTTTGGCAGATTGGGTAAAGGAGAATCTAAAGAGATTCAACCAGTATATTAAGAGCAAAAGAATAACTAGGGACAGAATAGGACCCATGAAAGAGCAACAAGAGGATGAGTGAGATACAATATTATTTCGTATCAGTACTTACTGTGGAGAAGGATATGGAAGGTTAACAGCTTGAGGAAATAAATAGTGATGTCCTGAAAAGTGTCTATATTACAGAAGAGAGCAGCAACAGGTCTTACAACGCATGAAGGTAGAAAACTCCCTGGGACCTGATCAGGAGTACTCCAGAACTTTGTGGGGAGCTAGGCAAGTGATTGCTGGACCCCTCAAGACATTTTTATCAGTGATAGCCATGGGTGAGGTGCCAGAAGACTGGAAGGTAGCTAATGTGGTGCCATTATTTAGATGGCACGGAAAAGCAAGGGAACTATAGAGTGGTGAGTCTGATGTCAGTGGTGGGTAAGTTGTTGGAGGAGATTTTGACAGACTGGATTTACATGCATTTGGAAAGTCAAGAACTGATTAGGGATAGTCAACATGGCTTTATGCATGGGAAACTGTGTTTCACTAAACTGATTGAGTTTTTTGAAGAGTTGACAAAGAAGATTAATGAAGGTAGAGTGGTAGATGTTGTCTATAAGGACTTCAGCAAGGCAGTCAACAAGGTTCCGCGTGGTAGACAAGTCAGCAAGGTTAGATCACATGGAATCTGGGGGACCCAGTCAAGTAGATACGAAATTGTTTGAAGGGAGGAGACAAAGGGTGGCGATAATGGGGTTGCTTTTCGGCCTGTGACCAATGGTGTGCCACAAGGATCGGTGCTGTGTCCACTGCTTTTATCATTTATATAAATGATTTGGATGTGAATAAAGGAAATATAGTTAGTAGGTTTGCACATGATACAAAAATTGGAGGTGTAGTGGACAGTGAAGATTGCTATTTCAGAATACAATGGGATCATCATCAGATGGACCATTGTGCCAAGGAGTGGCAGATGGAACTTAATTTAAATAAATGTGAGGTGTTGCATTTTGGAAAGGCAAATCAGGGCAGGGCTTATACAATTAATGGTAGGGTCCTTGGGTGTGATACCGAATATAGAGATCTGGGGTACAGGTGCATAGTTCCTTGAAAGTGATGTCATAGGTAGACAGGGTGGTGAAAAAGTCATTTGGTACGCTTGCCTTCATTGGTCAGTGTATTGGGTATAGGAGTAGGGAGGTCATGTTGCAGCTGTACAGGACATTAGGCCACTTTTAGAATATTGTGTTCAATTCTCGTTTGCCTGCTAATAGGAAATATGTTAAATTTGAAGAGAGTCCGAAAAGATTTATAAGAATGTTGCCAGGATTGGAGGGTTTGAACAATAGGGAGAAGTTGAATAAGCTGGAGCTTTTTTTTTCCCTGGAGCATTGGAAGCTGAGGGGTGACCTTACAGAGGTTTATAAAATCATAAGGGGCATGGATAGGGTAAATAGACAAGGTCTTTTTCCCAGGATAACATGAGTCCAAAACTAGAGGGCATAGGTTTAAGGTGAGACGGGAAAGATTTAAATGGGACCAGAGGGCAACCTTTTCACGCAGGGGGTGGTACATATATGGAACAAGCTGTCAGAGGAGATGGAAACGGGAACAATTGTAACATTTAAAAGACATCTGGATTGGTACATGAATAGGGAATATTTCGAGGCATATGGGCCAAATACTGGCAAATAGACCTAGATCAGTTTAGGATATCTGGTTGGAAAAGCTGGACCGAACAGTCTGCTTCCATGCTGCATAATTCTCATACTTTATGAAAAGGGGAATGTTTGGAGAAATGAAATTGTACATAGTTTACTTGTTGGCTTGCCATAGTTGTGTGATATCTGCTATAAGTGCCTTTGTGTGCAGTCTTTGGCATATCACTTTAAATACAGCCTTTTATTTTGTCTGTAACTCACTAGGCATTGGAGGAGGGCATACTTTAAGTAAGAGGAAGTGGAACAGCACAGGGAACAAATTTACTTGACATAATCGGGTTGAAGCCTGGCCTATTTTGACTACCAGGCCTTGATTGTACCCCAGTAGCCAGTAGCAGAGGCTGACTTTAGATCAATCAAAACAGCGAGATCCTGAGGCCTGTCATGAGCCTCAGACTAGCTTCCTTGTGCAGGAGGAATGATGATGAATTATGACTGTGTTTGCGGTAGTAAAACCCTCAGTTTTCTTCATGGTCTCAGATGATTCATGCTTACCTCATTCACTTTGAAGGAAAGTTTTAAGCACCTCATCATCCTTCCAATTCTCTCAGCTTTTAAAATGTGGTTGGGTTCCTAATAACATCACAGGATTCTACTTTTCTGAATTTAATAATGTTCCTGTCCAAATAAGTAGCATCTTTATTGCTATAACTAAAAGGGACCAGTTAAGCCAATGATGGGTGGGAATCAAGGAGGAGATTGAGCTCCTATTGTGTTTCCACTGCTGTTAGATAGGTTAGAAGTCTTCTGCAGGTCTGGCAGCACCTGGGAAGTGACCCATTTTGAGATGATCTGAAGAAGTTCCACTGGACTCAAAATATTCACTGTTTCCTCTCCCCAGATGCTGCCAGAGCCACTCAGTTTCTCCAGCAATTTGGTTGTTGTTTCAGATTTCCAGCATTGACAGTTCCTTGTTAGAAGCCTTACTTTGTTATCATAGTTTTGAAAAATATAAAACCACAGTTAAAGTTACTCAAGGAGACAACATGCAGGTAGTTTTAATCACATTGCAGATGACTCGCACTTTATTGTCTTTTCTGCTCAGGTAGCAAATCTGGTGGCTTACATACATGGACAATAGCTAAACATGATAGCAGAACAAATATGCTAAAACTAAAAGGAAAACCCATCTTATCCACAAGTAAACCAGCTACGGCACTGAAAGTAAGTTTCCCCAAGACTTCAAAACTTGCCAGAAATGTGTAATGAGTGGCCTGCAAGACAGAATAGGATATAAGGAAAATATTAGCATGTTATCATCATCATCTATAAAAACATTTCATACAGTGTTAGAGGCATCACCCAATGATAATCTATATTTTACAAGAAATATCTAAAATATATTCAAGTTTTGGATCTAGCACAACGATTTGTTTGTCACTTATTGCAGCTCTTATATTTTTGCTATCACATGGTCTTTGTGACATTTTTAAATCAACACTTTGAAGATTAATTCCAAGTTAAACCTTGGGACAGAGAACAGCCAGAAAACTGCCACCAAAACTACTAAGCTTTTATAAGAATAATCAACCTACTATAAATAGCCTGAAGCATAAGCAATTTAAAAAATATATAATGTTAAAGGTCAATTTATCTTATAATGTGAATACAGTAGCGCCTTGACTTACGAACTTAATCCGTTCCGGGACCCGGTTCGCGAACTTTTCAGTTCGCGAACTGAATCAATTTTTCCCATTGTTCAGACAGCGTAAGAATGCTTGGACGGCTGTTCAAAGCGCACGTGCCAAAGACGAACTGAATGAGATCACGCCGAGCCCGAGAGCTTTTGCATTCAACAAGCGCATAGCAAAGCAGAACAATGAAACCACGTGGTCACAAATGGGCTTTTTGCGTTCATACCTTTGTTCGTACCTTGAATTTCGTACGTACGTTGAAGCAAAATTTTACGTACAATTTTGTTCGTAAACCGATTTGTACGTGAACAGCGTCATTCGTATGTCAAGGCGCTACTGTATTTTTCTGAGCTCCAATTCTGACTTGTTGCTTATTTGAGTGGGAGAAAGTGAGGACTACAGATGCTGGAGATCAGAGTCAAGAGTGTGGTGCTGGAAAAGCACAACAGGTCAGGCAGCATCCGAGGAACAGAAGAATCAGTTTTTCGGGCATTAGCCCTTCATCAGAAATGAGGCTTCATTCCTGATGAAGGGCCTCTGCCTGAAATCTCAATTCTCCTGCTCCTCAGATGCTGCCTGACATGGTGAGCTTTTCCAGCACCACACTCTCAACTCTGTTGCTTATTTGAGCCAATTAACAAAGTCTTACAGTGAAGGCATTCTGCAAAAAGTGTAATAAGCAAACACTGTTTTTGAATAAAAAACTTAGCTGTCAACTTTTAAACCTGTGTTCAAAGTTACAACAAACGAATTTCCTACACTCGAACTTGAGCTTCCCACACTTAGCACTTGAAGTGTTATAACGTTCAAGTCTACGGACCTTGTGCTGGAAAATGGGGCTGGTGTAGGTATTGGTATATGTTTAGTAGTACAGATTTGATGGACTGAAAGGCCTCTTCTTTATCCTTTGATTCTATGATACACTGTACAGGAACATGAATTGTGCATGTAGCATCGTAAACATGTTCCACTATTCAATGAAATCATGGCTGATCTGTGAGCTTTTAATAACTCCTGCAGATAGGAGTGAGAAATGTTTTGATATTCCATGCAGAAGGATCCCTGCTTCATTCCATCATTTGTGGCATGTCCCAGTGGTAGTAATGACATGGAAGTCTGCAAGGCACACACAAAAGTTAGATCCAAGTTGGACAATGTATTGTAATAGTTTACACATTAATTAGGAATTGTACCATCTTCAGTACTCCTCAACATTTCCACTCTAGCGGCACTGAGCAGTAACAATTTACTACGCATTCGAAGCACACAGGAAAGAAATATCAGAAGGGAGAACTCCAAGATTAAAATAACATTTCAACCGAATGATTTACTGGACTAATAACCCAGAGAGTTGACTTTCACTCCAATTGTTGCAATTTGAGAATTTGAATCAGTTTTAAAAATAAAAGTGGGACTAAAAATATGACATAAGAAAAATAGTTATGAAGGAGTCAAATTGTTTTAAAAACAATGTTTTGTTCATGCATTTCATTGACTGATTCATTGATGTTCCAGAGGGAAAGAAATCTATTGCTCTTACTTGTGTGACTGTGCTCTCATATCAAGTATGATTGATAGGCAGTAAGTACAATACTTGCCAGTCATATCCACATTCCAGAAATACACTTAAAATAATTCTACATCCTGACACTGCCACAGAAATATTTTGTCTGCTCTCTGTTCCAAATACCATTTAATCTTGCAGATAGACCATTTCTAGTACAGTGGGCCTTAAATGGATCCACATGATGGGATTCCTAACACAAAATTGGACTGAAGTTATCATGCACATAACTCACCAGTAGAAACACATAATGGGGGAATAATTCTACTCTGGCAGCAGACAGAATCCTTAGGTTGCATACTATGTAATAGTAAGTTTTTCTATAAGTTTATCTCCTCAGGAAGTTGAAAGGAATTTATTGCAGATAAATAACCCCTTTCTGCTCAGCTGAGTCTGAAAGCATCAAAAGCACAGCCTTTTCTGGGGTCTCAGTGAGATTAATGTCCAAAGCCATAGAGTCATAGAGATTTACAGCATGGAAACAGACCCTTTGGTCCAACCCGTCCATGCCGACCAGATATCCCAACCCAATCGAGTCCCATCTGTCAGCACCCGGCCCATATCCCTCCAAACCCTTCCTATTCATATACCCATCCAAATGCCTTTTAAATGTTCCAATTGTACCAGCCTCCACCACTTCCTCTGGCAGCTCATTCCATACATGTACCACCTTCTGCGTGAAAACGTTGCTCCTTAGTTCCCTTTTATATCTTTCCCCTCTCACCATAAACCAATGCCCTCTAGTTCTGGACTTCCCCATCCCAGGGAAAAGACAGCCTATTTACCCTATCCATGCCCTTCATGATTTTATAAACCTCTAAGGTCACCTCTCAGCCTCCGACGCTCCAGGGAAAAAAGCCCCAGCCTGTTCAGCCTCTCCCTATAGCTCAAATCCTCCAACCCTGGCAACATCTTTGTAAATCTTTTTTGAACCCTTTCAAGTTTCACAACAAGATTTGCTTTCCCAAAATGCAGCACCTCGCATTTATCTGAATTAAACTCCATCTGCCACTTCTCAGCCCACTGGCCCATCTGATCAAGATTCTGTTGTAATCTGAGGTAACCTTCTTTGCTGTCCACTACATCTCCCATTTTGGTGTCATCTGCAAATGTACTAACTGTATCTCTTATGCTCGCATCCAAATCCAAATGACAAAAAGTAGAGGACTCAGCACTGATCCTTGTGGCACTCCACTGGTCACAGGCCTCCAGTCTGAAAAACAACCCTCCACCACCACCCTCTGTCTTCTACCTTGAAACCAATTCTGTATCCTAATGGCTAGTTCTCCCTTTATTCTGTGAGATCTAACCTTGCTAATCAGTTTCCCATGGGGAACCTTGTCGAACGACTTACTGAAGTCCATATAGATCACATCTACTGCTCCGCCCTCATCAATCCTCTTTATTACTTCTTCAAAAAACTCAATCAAGTTTGTGAGACATGATTTCCCACGCACAAAGCCATGTTGACTATCTCTAATCAGTCCTTGCCTTTTCAAATATATGTACATTCTGTCCCTCAGGATTCCCTCCAACAACTTGACCAGTGAGCCTGACGTTGGTGGTGGACTATAGTTCCCTGGCTTGTCCTTACCACCGTTCTTAAAAAGCCATTAAAAGGGATGTCTGGAAACTCGTCCAGACAAACCCTCTTATCAGACAGAGTGCAAAGAAGAATTCATTGTCTTTTTTCCATGAGGTGGACTGTCAATCGAAGTCAGGGTCTTTTTGAACAAGGTAATGATTTTGAGGGGGGTCAATGTTCATATTACATTGTCTTCACCCATTCTATTGATGAGACGTACATTTTGAGTGTAGACATGTATGCTACTCCACCTTTTAGAGGGATAAGGTGTATCTGTACCAGCTCTCTGTGGTCCATTTAAGTTTGCCTGACCAAAAGCAGCAGTACTTAAATGATATTAAGTCAGAAGATACATTTCACTGAAGAAACTTATTGTGAAAGAGGCAACTGTTGATATCAGCAAACATAAAATTAAAGTAAGTATCAGAAAGGGGCAATTAGGCTCGTTTTGAAAGAGCTTTTGTGATTGATTGAAAGTAAGATCCGTCCCATCATCACCTTCAAGACAAACACCGATTTCCAACCTAGCACCTCACTTTCTGTTTTCAATCTCTAGCTCCTCTTAAATCATAGAGCAGTACAGCACAGGAACCAGTCCAAGACCCACCATGTCAGTGCCGACCATGATGCCATTCTAAACTAATCCCATCTGCCTTCTCGAGGTCCATATCCTTCTATTCCTCAGTTGTTCATGTTTCTGTCTAAATGCCTCTTAAACATTTCCATTGTATCAGCATCTACCACCTCCCCTGTCATCGCCTATGAGGCACCAACCACCCTGTATAAAACAACTCTCCTTCCACATCTCATTAAAGTTTTCCCGCTCACTTTAAGCCTATGCCCCATAGAAATTGAGATTTCCACCTTGGGGAAAAGACATTTCCACTCAATCCATGCCTCTCATGATTTTATATACCTCTATCAGGGCATCACTCGAACTCTAGTGAAAACAATCCAAGTTTTTCTAACCTCTCCTTATAGTTAATACACTCCAATCCAGGCAATATCCTGGTAAAGCACCTTCTCCAAAACCTCCACATCCTTTCAATAGTATAGTGACCATACCTGCACACAATACTCCAAATGTGGTCTAATGAAAGTTTTACACAGTTGCAACATGACCTGCTAACCTTTATATTTGATGCCCTGACTGATGAAGACAAATAGGCCATACACCTTCTTTACCACCTTATCCACTTGTTTTATACTTTCAGTGAGCTATGGATCTGAATAACAAGATCCCTCCATGCATCAATGCTGTCAAGGGTCTTGCCATTTACTGTATATTTTCCTCTTGCATTTGACCTCTCAAAATACATCACTCACACTCAGTTATAAAGTCATACAGCATGGAAACAGACCCTTTGGTCCAACTAGTCCATGCTGACCATTCTCCCAAACTAACCTATTCCCACCTGCCTGCATTTCTTTCCAAACATGTCTTATTCATGTACAGAGAAACCTCGATTATCCAAACGAAATGGGCGGTCACTATTTTGTTCAGATAATCGATTATTCGGTTAATCGATTAAATGCCTTTCCTCTGGGGCTCAGAGCATTTTAAGTCTGCACCAACAACAAGATTGCTGCTGCCTTTGTGGGGTAAGTCTCCAAATAGCATGCGTGCGCGCGCGTGCACACACACACACACAGTCACAGCCACACACACAACTTTTTACTGCAACGTTTTGACAGGTTCCACCTTTACCCTTTACAGGACAATGTTGGACAGGTCATCTGGGGAAGGGGAGTTTCAGGTACTGAAACTCTGTAGAACTCCAGGAAAAGTGTGGGGAGAGAGAGAGAGAAAACAGGAGGTAAGTCATTTGGAGACGGTGCCTGTTTAATCATTGTAAACAAAAGATGTGATCTGTATTGGAAACACGTCTTTGATGTAATGTTTCTATTGGGCCCTCGAGACCTGCTTCGGATAACCTGATATTCAGATAACTGATATTCAGACAATCGAGGTTCCTCTGTATTTATCTAAATGTCTTTTAAACGTTGTTTCTGTACCCGCATCCACCAATTCCTCAGCAAGTTCATTCAACACACGAATCATTCTCTGTGAAAAAACTGGCCCTTATGTATGTTTTAAATGAATTTTCTTAAAATATGCCCTGTAATCTTGAAAACCTCCACCCCAGGGAAGAGACACTTATCATTCACGTCATTTATACCCCTCATTATTTTATAAATCTCTGTAAGGTCACCTCCCAACTTCCTACCTTCCAGTGAAAAAAGTCCCAGCCTATCCAGCCTTTTCTTATAACTCAAACCCTCCATTCTGGGCAACATCCTGGTAAATCTTTTCTGAACCCTCTCCAGCTTAATAGTATCCTTCCCATAACAGGGAAAGGAATCTTCCAATTATCTAAGAATTGTGCCTCTTCTGTAAGTAGTTACAGCAGTGCATCCTCTATCATTAAGAACAGATAGTCCCAAGACAAAACAAAGACCAAAGTGGACTAATGGCAGTGTACTATCACATATTGGTAGTCGTGGCAAATACTAAAAGTTACTAGATGTGGTTGTCTGGGAAAATATCACAGAGGTCATCCCATCTTCTTCTCCATGTCTAACAGTCATGTCAAAGAAACATTATCTCTAAAGAGAATTTTGAGCTCATTTTCTCATTGTAGCTTCATGTAAATCTGATCACCTGGTCATAGCTAATAAAAATAAAGACTGAAAGGGTCTTTTTTGTGAGCAGAATATAGATGTTCTGTGAAGAACCTGAGCTTCCAATCATCTGCCACGTTAACGGTACCACACTGTTCCCTGGCCAACATCTCTCTATCAGGCTTGCTGCAGTTTTCCAGTGAAGCTCAGTGCAAGCTGTAAGAACAACACCTTATTTTCCGCTTGGGGACCCTGCCGCCCTCCAGACTCAATTTCAAGTTCAATAATTTTAGAGCCTGAACTCTCCCATGTCCTAGCCCCCAACTCCACACACCAGGCCTTGTTATCACATAGGAGAAAGTGAGGACTGCAGATGCTGGAAATCAGAGCTTAAAAATGTGTTGCCGGAAAAGCGCAGCAGGTCAGGCAGCATCAAAGGAACAGGGGAATCGACGTTTCGGGCATAAGCCCTTCTTCAGGAATGAGGAAAGTTTGTCCAGCAGGCTAAGATAAAAGGTAGGGAGGAGGGACTTGGGGAGGGACGTTGGTATTCCCAGCGCTCCTCCCTACCTTTTATCTTAGCCTGCTTGGCACACCCTCCTCATTCCTGAAGAATGGCTTATGCCCGAAACGTCGATTCTCCTGTTCCTTTGATGCTGCCTGACCTGCTGCGCTTTTCCAGCAACACATTTTTAAGCTTGTTATCACATAGTCTGCCATTACGCACTATCCATGGTTAGCCACTTACAGTCTCCAATAACAATTATTCACTTTCCTAGCCAGATCGTTATCCACTCCTTTGTCTTCTCTCTCTTTGGGCTCTATTCTTATCGTTTATTACATACCCCCTCCCCCTACCCTATCTTCTGCATATAACCCAACATTTTCCTAGTTACCATCAGTTCTGAGGAAGGGTCACTGGACCCAAAATGTTAACTCTGATTTCTCTGCACAGATGCTGCCAGACCTGCTGAGTTTTTCCAGCAGTTTTGTACCTGTTCAAAGCTACTGGTTTCAAAATACAACCAATAAAATGATGATGAAAAGCATGGATCATAAATAAATCATAAAATCAATGAGAACATCACAAGATTTCATCAAACCTTAAGGTCAAACCAACATTTAAGTAAAAGGCACATCAGTTGCCTAAAAGACTTGGTAAAGTACCACCTTTTTTTTTAGAAACCTTGAAGTTATTTTGATATGTATTTATTTTTGACCTGAATTTAAATGATCTCAATTTAATCTCACTGTTATTGTAGGCAAGAAGAAATGATATTTATTATTTAATAAGACGCTGTGCTTTATGAACATAAAAGGTGATTGATATATACAATTTGTTTATTTATAAATTAAATATAGGCTACATATATTTATCTCCATCTAGTGGTACTGCCTCATGTAATCAACATTAAGTCCACTATAAAACTAAATATGATTTTCCAGTAATGATTGCTTGAGTGTTTTGGCTAGAGAGCGAGCTAGTAATTTCTTCTTGTTGATTTTTGATTGGGATTACTGATCTATCTCAGTGGAGTTATGTTTTTCCTGCATAACAGTAGTAACTGGACCTTAAAAGTAATTTACTGCATAATATACTTAAATGTGATTAACAGAATATAGATGTATTATTTTAAAGTACATGGGCTGACAATGCTATAAAAAGAGAGGCTAAGTGATCATTTGCATCACATTTGCTATGCTTTCATTAGTTACTACTATAAATTTGAACTTGCATTTCTTAATCTTGCAGTTCATAAGAGCAGTGCCCAATATGAAACCCAGATTGCCAGACTAGATAGTCCTGAATTCAAGTCACACTCCATTTTGAATTAGCTGATTTCAGTGAACATATATGAGTATTCACTGAAAGCTGGACTGGAAATTCCCTCCACTGTCATGCTCATTCTCATACTCACTAAGCTCAGAGAGAGGGCTGAAATATACCATCAGCTTTGGGAACCTCTCATCTGGATCATTTCTGGATTGTGAAACCAGTCAATGAGGGAGCACATCTTCTGGCTGAATATTATAGGAGGTGGCTACTTAGATGGCCTCCATGGTCCCCAAGCGGATTCTCCTGAAGTAAGGAGCTGATGAACATGGGCCCATTGCAAGGAAGCTGTCAGCCCTCGTTGTGTTACCACTGGTAGCAGTGCTAAGGCCTGGGCAGAGGAGAAGCAGAATAGCTCTGGAGCCACCATCAGTAGAAGGGGACCAGCTGAGACTCAGCTTTCTGCCAGAAATATCCTTCAGCGGTAACTCAATCTTGACTTTCCACTGCACCGACTAAATTGGGGTAGAAATTTGTGTGGTGCTGCCAAAACCAGAGCTGTGCTGCAACAATTGCTTTTAAGTGGCTACTTAACAAGCTGGAGTGCTTTGCTGTTGCTGCCGAGTGAGCTGTTATCATTGTTATGTGTCTGCCTCTGGGCAAAACATCAAGTGCTCATACTGGAGCTGATCCGTTCTCTTTTTAATACAATTTTCCTCGCTCTATACCTCACCTCCCCATAAATCCACCCGTCAGGCACTCAGAAAATTCTGCACATAGGAAGCACCTTCATCACAAGGTTGGCAAAGTTCCAAAGAAAAGGACTTCCAACAACCACCATCCTCTTAGGGCAAGAGGAAAAGGTCAATAGATAAGACCTTGCCCACACTGAATAATTCAAAATCTCCTGGCTTAAATTAAAAATATCGAAATACACCTCCTATTGTTGTGGTTCTGTTCGCTGAGCTGGAAGTTTTTGTTGCAAACGTTTCGTTCCCTGGCTAGGCGACATCATCAGTGCTTGGGAGCCTCCTGCGAAACGCTTCTTTGATGTTTCCTCCGGTGTTTATAGTGGTCTGTCCCTGCCGCTTCCGGTTGTCAGTTTCAGCCGTCCGCTGTAGTGGTTGGTATATTGGGTCCAGGTCGATGTGTTTGTTGATGGAGTTTGTGGATGAATGCCGTGCCTCTAGGAATTCCCTGGCTGTTCTCTGTCTGGCTTGCCCTATGATAGTAGTGTTGTCCCAGTCAAATTCATGTTGCTTGTTGTCTGCATGTGTGGCTACCAAGGATAGCTGGTCGTGTCGTTTCGTGGCTAGTTGATGTTCATGTATGCGGATAGTTAGCTGTCTTCCTGTTTGTCCTATATAGTGTTTAGTGCAGTCCTTGCATGGGATTTTGTACACTAC